>NC_057862.1:55286979-55431979 GCF_019393635.1 Dromiciops gliroides
ATGATCCTGTGATCTAGGGAATGTCTTCTCCTTTCATCCCATCCAAACCCACCCACGCTTAACATGTCTAATAAAGCTTGTTTTTGGAAACCTGCCTATTTGCAAATAGGCCACTCTGGGTTATAGAGAAATCCATTTAGGGTCATTCAGGACAATTAGCTGTAGGACGATTAGCTCTGATTTGAGCTAAGAAGCCTTCAAACCTTTGTTCCAATGAGAATGGAATGTTGGCTCTTACCATTCTCTGCCTTGCAGTCAGTTATCAAACCAAGTGCCTCAATGCTGCTGTTCCATTATTTATTATGCTTAGTGCAAATCTGAAGGTTGACATTTGAATCACTATTTTCTCCTCTTCCACCCCACCTCCAGTTGTGTTGATCCTGTTGTTGATTTTGGTTGGCCCTGTTTGCTTGGGCAGGCCCGCCTATCCAGATGCAGACCGATGAGTGTATACTGGGGGGTGGGGGGGTGGTGGTGACACCCCTCCTGGGGACTTATGTATTTGTTTTTCAGGTTACTTTTGTCCTGTGTGGGAGCCCCAAATTCCTTGAGATTGTGTCTGTGTCACTCATTCAGGTATAGAGAGGTGTGTGTTTACATGTGTGTGTGTGTGTGTGTGTGTGTGTGTGTGTGTGTGTGAGAGAGAGAGAGAGAGAGAGAGAGAGAGAAACAGAGAGACAGACAGACAGAGACAGAAACAGAAAAAGAGACAGAGAATCTCAGGGTTGGAAGGGACTCTAGCTGATCAAGAATCCACTCTATAACCAGGATAGAGATAGGGACTAGATGCATGATTTCATTTATTGGGAACTCCCAGTTGAAGAAATCCTCTCTATTGCTGCAGGTTGGCACCCTCTCTGAAGTATATAGTGTTAGAGAGTTACCTTAAATACTGAGAGGTTAAGCAATTTGTCCAATGTCACACAGCCTGTATGTGTCAGAAGTTGGGACTTGAACTCAGGTCTTCCAGATCAGCTAGCCATTGGTCATTCACTGTTTGTGTGAACATCTCAAATTAGGGGTCTTTTCTTCAGCACTTAGCACAGTTCTTGACATGTAACAGAAGCTTAATAAATATTAATTGGCTATGTTCTAGTCCTGTTTCAGGATCAGAACTGCCACTGACCCATTCTTCGACTATGTTGTTGTTCAGTCCTTTTTGGTTGTATCCAACTCTTCATGACCCCATTTGAGGTTTCCTTGGCAAAGATACTGGAGTAATTGGTCATTTCCTTCTCCAGCTCATTTTACAGATGAGGAAACTGGTGCAAACAGGGTTAAGTGACTTACCCAGGGTCACACAGCTAGTAAGTGTCAAATGTCTGAGTTCAAATTTGAACTCAGGTCCTCAGGGCTGGTGCTTTATCCACTGTGCCACCTAGCTGCCCCCCCCCCCCCATGACTCATTCTTAATGAAGGCCACATTAGCTTTTTTTTTTTTTTTTTTTTTTGCAGGGCAATGGAGGTTAAGTGACTTGCCCAGAGTCACACAGCTAGTAAGTGTCAAGTGTCTGAGGCCGGATTTGAACTCAGGTACTCCTGAATCCAGGGCCGATGCTTTATCCACTGCGCCACCTAGCCACCCCCCACATTAGCTTTTTGTAAGGAACACTCCCCATTCCAGATGTTCACCAAATATCTCCTGAATGATCCATTCTAGAATTTTCTAAGGAATCAAATTGAAGATCACTGGCCTATTGTTTATAGACTCTATTCTCTTCTTCTCCCCGTCTGTTTGCCCTTTTCCTATCTTGGGTACCTTTCCTGTTTTTCATGATCTTACAGATATCACAGATAGTGACTCAACTTTCAGCCCTTCCATTTCTCAGGATGTGAACCTTCTGGGCTAAGTGACTTGAACTCATCAAGGACAACAAGGTGTTTGCTTCTTCTCTCCTTACTACTCTTGGGCATCGACTTCCTATGAATCATTATTGTCCTGTTATTTCAGTGTAAATTCTCCTTTGTAAAGAAAACAGAAATTGAGCATTTCTGTCTTTGCTGTCAGTTATTATCATCCCATCCACCCCAGGCAAAGGTTATATGCCTTCTTTGATCGTCCTTTTCTTCCCAATATAGCTTCTTAAAAAATGGTAATCAAACTCTTTTTGTAGTCCTTAGCTGCCTTTGCCAGCCTCAGCTTATTCTGAGATTTAAATTCCCGACACTTTTTATAGGACCACGCCTTCTTCTTCTACTCATCTTCCATTACCTGGCCTCGCTTCCTTTTTCTGCACATTTGCTTTTAAGATGTAAGTTGGTTGGTGAGTTGGTTTCCTGTGCATCCACAGGTTCTTTAGATAATCCCATTTTGCTGCCTCTTTGGATTTATTTCCCTTTGTGTTGTCAAAATTTCATTCTTTGATGATGGGAGGAAGATGAGGATTGATTGATGATGAGGACTGATTGACGAGGAGGAGGATTGAATGATGAAGATAAGGATTGATTGAAGATGATGATGAGGATTGATGGATGATGACAAAATGTATGGTACTTACTTTGCTGGGCTATTGTGAAGAAAATTCTTTGTCAGGTATAAGGTACTATATAAATGTTATCTATTACTGTTGTTACAATAATCAACCTCATGGGTTTATTGTAAGGAAATCTCTTTTTAAAGTACTATATAAATGTAGTTTACTACAAAAAAAGATGAGGAAGATGCTATCAGAATGATCTGGAAGGACCTGCATGAGCTGATGCAAAGTGAAATGTACTATATACAAAATAACAGCAATATTGTGAGCTGATCTGCTGTGAATGACTTGGTTATTTTCAGCAATGCAATGATCCAAGACAGCTTTGAAGGTCTTATGAAAAATGCAATGCATCTACAGAGAGAGGACTGATTGCATCTGAATACAGATTGAAGCATAATTTTTTTTGTTAGTTCCTTTATCTGAAGTTTTGTTTTTGTCTGTTTTCTTTCACAATCTGGCTAATGTGGAAATGTTTTGCATGACTGCTCATGTATAGCTTATATTGAATTGCTTGAGTTCTTGGGGGGTAGGGGGGAGGAAGAGAATTTGGAACACAAAGTTTTAAAAAAATTGATGTCAAAATTTGTATTTACATGTAATTTGGGAAAATAAAATTCTAAATATGAAATTTCATTCTTGTCCATTTCACATGCCCCATGAGCTGAGTTTCTTTGAAGCATTTTAGTCCACAAGATCCTACCTATCTTTCCTCTGAATCCTTTGAAATCTGGTTCCCCCAAATCTAAAATGAATGCCAGGCTATGCCAAGATTTCCTCTCTTTCTTTATCACAAAGTCTAGGATAAAGTAGTTACTTCTTCCATTCTGATATGTTTCTTCCTGTTAGTGAGAGTCAGGTTGAGAAGAGAATTTTCCTTTGCTGGTTCCCCTGTCTTTTGACTTCACTAAGGCAAATAAAGTCCCCCATTACTACTATATTATGCTTCTGTATCAGGCTTGTCATCTTTTCCTAAACTTCTCATTTATTCCCTCTTTTTATACAGATTATCTGTAGTGTACTCCAGTGTCATAATCACTATTGTTTCTCATCCCTTTGACCGTCACCCAACTATTCTCCATCATACAACCTCTCTCTCTGGTTCCTGGGTTTCTTCACATGACTATACCTTCTTAATATACAACACTACCCTACTCCTTACCCCCTTTTCCTTCTCTTACTTCTTTTGAACAAGTTATATGCATCCAGAGTCACAGTCCTGTCATGAATTTCACACCCACTAAGTCCCAGTGATGTGTACAGGGTCAGATTTGTCCCTTTGCTTAAGACTTCTAGTGCCTCTTTTTGGGGACTGGAGGGATGGAGGGGGTTAATTTTGAGCCTTCACATATAGACATTTAAAGCCATAGGCTTTACTACTGGCTCTTTTCTTGCATTTTTTCTCTTGTGAATTTCTGGAGGTCTCAGCCCTGTTCTTTCTACTTTATGGCTACTCTTACTAGTATCTTACTTAGGGAATTTATTTGCATCCCTATCCTTTTTAGTTTTAGTTAGTTTAATTTAGTTTTGATTAGATTTGTAAGACACCAGACAAATAGATTCTTTTGGTTAGCTTTGTAAGACATCAGACAAATAGATTCTGTTAAATCTACTCCATCTCTGACTGGGAGACTGTCAACCCTATATTATAAACTGTGTTACAGAAACCTAAATTCTGTTCTATGACACCGTCTTTTTAGTGAGTGGCTCACTTCACAAATTACTCTCTGTACCTAACAATCAAGTACTGAGTTAGATGTCATCTTATATTGTTCTTAGTTATTTCCTATATCTGAATCTTTTTTCCTTAATGGAAGTGGAAGGAAGTTTTGACAGAGAAAGCTCCCTGGAAGAGGAAGGACTTGAGGTAGACCTGGAAGAATGCATAAGAGCTGGACCAGTGGAGGATATCAGGATATAACTTACTGAGGGAACAACACAGGTAAAGATATCAAGGCAGAAATGATTATGCTTTATTATGGGGTAGGCTGGGGGACCAACTTGATTGAAATGGGGGTTAAAATCATAGAGCTAGAAGGAACTTTAGAGATCATCTAAGCATAGTACTTGTGACATAAGAGGTCTTTGTTAAATGCTTTTCATTCATTCATTAGCTCATTCTCTTTTTTTTTGCAGGGCAATGAGGGTTAAGTGACTTGCCCAGGGTCTCACAGCTAGTAAGTGTCAAGTGTCTGAGCCTGGATTTGAACTCAGGTCCTCCTGAATCCAGGACTGGTGCTTTATCCACTGTGCCATCTAGCTACCCCTAGCTCATTCTTTAATTCATTGACCTAGTGCATCTTTCAGCATGAGGCAATATGAAAATATTATGCCAATTGAAGATCCATTGAAGGAAATGGGAAAGAAGGGAGGAAACAAGCATTTATTAAGCAATGACCACGTGCCAAGCATTATTCTAAACACTTTACAAATCTTCTCATTTGATCCTTACAACAACTCTGGGAGGCAGGTACTCTTATGATCCCTGTTTTTCAGATGAAGAAACTGGAGTGATATTTCACCATTCCCAAGTCTACTTGAGTTCTTTACACTATTCCATCAGTGAGGAACAAGCGGTGAGAGTGATCAGAGTCCTATACAACACAGGGAATGAACAGCCATGTCAGGAAATAGAGATGAAACCAGGCTCAAGGCAGAATGGGAGGTCCCTGACAGTGAAAGTAATGGGTGTTGGAGGAGACCCTGGTTGAAGAGTTCTCCAACTTTCTGAACTTTTACTCTTTAGGAATCTGTAAGTAAAGGAGATAGAGTAATGCTCCCTAGGTTCTTAGGGGTGGGGATTCTGAGTCCAAGTAACCAAATAGGACTTTTTTTTGGGGGGGCAATGAGGGTTAAGTGACTTGTCCACGGTCACACAGCTAGTAAGTGTCAAGTGTCTGAGGCCAGATTTGAACTCAGGTCCTTCTGAATCCAGGGCCAGTGCTTTACCCACTGTGGCACCTAGCTGCCCCCTGTCCTAGAACTTCTGATTGGGTTGTACTATATGGTCTGATTGGTTTCAGGCTGCCTGTGTTTAGAAGGATCTATGAACATGTGACCTGTGACACTCCTTCCTCTGATTCCTGTCTGCTTTAAATATTTTTCAATGAATAAGTATTTATTTTCTTTCTCTCCCATCCCTTCATTTAAAGGAAAAAAACAGTAATAAAAACACGACCCTTTAAAAAAATGTGCACAGTTAAGCAAAACAAATTCCCACATTCTTTGTGTCCAAAAATCTGTTTTTCATTCTGCTTGTTGAATCCATCATCTCTCTGTCAGGAGGTGGGTAGCATAGGTCATCATCATGAATTCTTTGGCATCACAGCTCATCATTGCATTAACCAGAAATCTTCAGTTTTTCAAAGCTGTTTTCCATTACAATGCTGCTATGATTGCATAAATTTTTCTCCGGGTTCTATTTACTTCACCCTGCATCAGTTTATGCAAGTTTTCTCAGGTTTCTCTGAAACCATCCCCTTCATCATTTCTTACAACATGACAGTATTCCATTGCATTTATCTACCATAATTTGTTCAGTCATTCCCCAATTGCTGGGCATTCCCTCAACTTCCAATTCTTTGCCACCATAAAAAGAGCTGCTACAAATATTTTTGTACATATTGGTCCTTTTCCTCTTTCTTTTTATCTGTTTAGGGTATGGGTCTGGTAGAGTTATTGCTAGGTCAAAGGGGATGCACAATTTAGTAACTTTTTGGCCATAGTTACAAATCACTTCCCAGAATGATCAGTCTAATTCATCTCTCCACCAACACTACATAAATATGCCTGTTTTCCCTAAGTCCCTCCAGCCTTTTTCATTTTCCTTTTTTGCTATCTTTGACAATCTAATGGGAATGAGGGGGAACATCAGAGTTGCTTAGTTAGCCTAACCTTGCTTTCTGGGGCAAGAATTCCTTTAAGAGAGGCCAGAGTCTTCTTAATTCTATAATGAGAGACCAGAATGGAGATCCTTAGGAGAGGGAACAAATGACATAATCTCAGGCATGGGGTATAGAAGGTAGTGTGGTGAAATGGAAGAAGACCCAAACTTGGAAGTCAGGAGATCTGGGTTCTAATCGTGACCTTTTCACTCACTCATCATGTATCTTTGGACAAAGTACTTCACTTCTCTTGAGCCTCAATTTCCATGTCTTTCAAGTGAGGAAAGTGGACTAGATAAGTGGTGTCAAACTCAGATAGAAATGGGGCATGGTTATTGGGTGGGAAGTGACATCATTAAACCATACATAAGGATCCCTGTAGCCTGCATATTGACTTAGAAAACAATTTTTATCATTATATATGTTTTATTGTATTTTTATTTACTTTGTTAAATATTTCCCAATTATATTTTAATCTGGTTTTGCTTTTGGGGGTGTTGCTGGTTGGTGTTTGACATCTCTGAACTAGATTTTCTCTTTTAGTTCTAACAACACACTCTTTTAGTGTGGTTGACATTAAAACCTTCCCTAGAAAAGCAGGGGACTCTGGATTGATGAAGGAGATGGAAGTCTACTATGGGATGAACTGGTCAGGGGAGAGGGGAGGAAAAAGGGGGCTTTATAAATCAGAAGAGGCAGAGAGCAGAGCCACAGAGGAAAAATATCGCCAATTTCATACTGTTGGTGTTTGTCTTTCATTTTCAAATCAGACCAAGACATCATGGGGTAATGTCTTGACTTGCCTGTGAATTGGATTTAAGAGAGGGAGAGTTGAGCAAAGTCATTAGCCTCACTCTCCCTTCCTGATTCATCAAAGTCCAGTGACAGTTTCATATAATTTTACCCAGCATCCTTCAGTTTAGTCTTAGGAATCATAGGATTGAGAACTGGAAGGAATTTTAGAGAGTATGTTGTCCAGCCCTTCATTTTAATGATGAGGAAACTGAAGGGGGGGGGGCGGGAAGTGACTTGCCCAAGGTCATGTACGGAGGTAGAAAGTAGCAGAAGTAGAATTTGACCTCAGGTCCACTGACTCCAAAACAGTAATCTTGTCACCAAACCATATTTTTGTTGGGCTACATCTTCCCTCCCTTCCTTGCAGGGTCCCTGCCCAGCTATTCTCTTGGGGACTGGCTGCCAGTGGTGTGCCAGGCTGAGCAGCCCTTGGTAATTCCCAGCCTCCTCAGGAGGCCAGGGGAGCTGAGGGCTGGGAATATTCATCTTCTCTGGGAGCCTGGTCACGAGCCATAACATTGCTCCCCTCCCTTCCCCCCCAACTTATGACTTCATTTATCCCGCTAATGCCCACCATTGATTCAGCGTGGGGGGAAAAAAGTCCAGGCACATTTGGGGAGCCAACATCATTAACGTTTAATAATTTAGACCTAGTTAATGGGATAATGAATTTACTGACAACCAGAGTGCGGTTTCAGTACTTACACTTCAAGAAATACTGACTCCTCAGATCAGCTTTGCAGGCAGGAAACTTATAACTCAGGGAATTGTTGGGGAGTGAATTCACCAGCTTCAATCCTGCCTGGAAAATACAAATTGGAACACAGGGTGACCTGCTCTTGTCTCCCCATTTCCTCTCATCCAGGTGGCAATGGGCATCTGAATGTTAGGAAGGGGGACACAGAACCTTCCCCGTTAGCATTTTAGGGGGCAGGGGAGCAGGCAGCACTGGCCTTGTCTGACCTAGAACTCAAGAACTGAAAGGGATCTCAGAGACCATCTAGTACAATCCTCTACAATATATCCAATAGTCATCCAGTCTTGGCTTGAACTTCCATGGTAACTCTCCACTTTTAAACCACTTTATTTATTTATTTTTTAACAATCAAGTTTAAATTTGGCTTTTTGCAACTTTTGCCCATGCATCAAATAAGTGAAAAAAGAATTTGTTAAGCACTTACTGGGTCCCAGACATTGTGCTACAAATTCAAGAGCTAGCAGTTCCTGCCCTCAGGCAGCTTACGGTCTCATATCTGACACACATATAGAAGAGTGGTGTCTAGATGAAGTAACAGGTATAGAGAATCCTTAGGGAAGTTTATTGACATAGCCTTTCTAGGGGTGTTGGTTGTTGTCGTTGTTGTTGTTTGTCCTTTGTTCTCTTGAAGAGGACCATGACAGATGTCATGACTTGCAGTGAATTGGATTTGAGGGAGGGAGGACTGTACAAGGTTACCAACCTCACTCTCCTCCAGAGCCATCTGGGTGCAGTGGCAAGATATTCATCAGGATGACTGGAGATGACCCTGGGTGTTTAAGTCAATTGGGGTTAAGTGACTTGTCTAGGATCACACAGCTACTAAGTGTCTGAGGTGAAATTTGAACTCAGGTCCTCCCGACTTCAGGGCTGATACTCTATCCACTGCACCACCATGATGGCAGTGTTTATTTGATTACTGAACCCAGAAGGAGAGGTAGAAAGAGGGGTAGGGTTTACATGAACATCTGTGTCAAGAAAGAAAAAGCCAGGGAGAAGATGATGATGCTTGGTGCTGGTGAGTTCAGAGCTAAGTAGTTTAGTTCTTCCCAGGGCATAGTTTCTGGAGATCTGTTTCAGAGGGGTGTGCATCAGTATCAGGGCAGAAAATAACATCCTGGTGATTCCCTGGACAAAAACTCCCTTTTTTGGCTGCCGTTGGTTCAGAAATCCAAAGTACCCATTGTTCCTAGTTCTCCCACCCCACATCCCCAGGCAGGACAAGGCTAATCCCTTTTCCATGTGACAGTCTTTTAAATACTTGAAGATAGCTATTGAATTTCCATTTCCTCCCCTTCCTCCCTCCCCTTTCCCCCCAACAAAGTTTTCTATCCTTTAGGCTAAACATCACCAATTTTATTTTGTTTTCAGTTTGGCAAGCCTGATGTGCCCATGGGAAAGCCATTTTGGCTCTCTGTGATTGCTGCATCTGTTTCTGGATTTTCATCAACCATCCATCCCTTTAAAAATATGGCTTCAGTTTTAGACATGTTGAGTTTAAGATGTCTACTGGCTATCCAGTTCAAGATGTCTGAAAGGTAGTTGCAGATTTGATACTGGAGGTCAGCAGAAAGGTTAGGGCTGGATAAGTAGATTTGAGAATCACCATTGTAGAGATGGTACTAAATACAGGAGAACAGAGGAGATCAACAAATGAAGTAATAAATTGGGAGGAAAGGAGAGTGCCCAGGACCCCTGTGGGACACCCACAGTTAGTGACCGTGACCTGAATGAAGATCCAGCAAAGGAGACTGAGAATGAGTGTTCAGAAAGGATCTAAGGGGGGCAGCTAGGTGGTGCGGTGGATAAAGCACCGGCCCTGGATTCAGGAGGACCTGAGTTCAAATCCAGCTTCAGACACTTAACACATACTAGCTGTGTGACCCTGGGCAAGTCACTTAACCCTCATTGCCCCACAAAAAAACAAAAGAAAAAAAGAAGAAAAAACCTACTATGTAAAAAGAAAGGATGCAGGAGGAGAACCAGGAGATGATGGTGTCCCAAAAACCTGGAGAGAAGAGAATATCAGAGAAGATGGCGATCAATAGCATCAAAGGCTACAGAGAGGTCAAAAACAACAAGGAGTGAGAAAAGGTTACTGGATCTGATAATTAGGAAATCATTGGCAATTTGGGGGAGAGCAGCTTCAATGAAATGATGAGGTCAGAAGCTGGATTGTAAGGGGTTGAGAATGAGAGGAAAAAGAGAGAAGGTGGGGGCAGCTAGGTGGTGCAGTGGATAGAGCACCGGCTCTGGATTCAGGAGGACCTGAGTTCAAATCCAGCTTCAGACACTTAACACATACTAGCTGTGTGACCCTGGGCAAGTCACTTAACCCCAATTGCATCACTTAAAAAAAAAAAGGGGGAGAAGATAACTGTTGTATATGGTCTTCTCAAGGAGTTTAGCCAGAAAGGGTAGAAGAGACAATATTTAGCAGGGATTGAAAGATCAAGTGAGGATTTTTATTTGAGGACCTGGAAATGGTTGTAGGCAGTAGAGAAGGAGGCAGTAGACAAAGGGAGACTGAAAATAAGTGAGAGATAGGGGTCAGCTAGGTGGCACAGTGTATAAAGCACCTGTCCTGGATTCAGGAGGATCTGAGTTTAAACCCGGCCTCAGACACTTGACACTTACTAGCTGTGTACCCTAGGCAAGTCATTTAACACTCATTGCCCCACAAAAAAAAAAAAAAGAAGAAGAAGAAGAAAAGAAGTGAGAGAGTAAATTGACAGAAGGGAGAAATCTTCTGTTTTTTTTTTTTTAAGTGAAGCAATTGGGGTTAAGTGACTTGCTCAGAGTCACACAGCTAGTTAAGTGTCAAGTGTCTGAGGCTGAATTTGAACTCAGGTCCTTCTGAATCCAGGGCCAGTGCTCTATCCACTGCACCACCTAGCTGTCCCCTGGGGAGAAATCTTCTGGAGGAGACTGGATGGAATGGGATTGCTTGTGTGCTTGTAAAGGAGCTTGCCTTGGCAAGAAGTAGGGCCACCTCTTTCTGTGAGACAGGAGTGGAAAATAGGAGATGGTGGCAGAACTATATGTGTCATATGAGATGAACTGGGGTCAAGTTCGTGGACTTATTGTTTTCACAAGTCCATAATCTTCCTTTTTTTGTGTAAAGGGTGTGTGTGTGTGTGTGTGTGTGTGTGTGTGTCCTATTGAGTCAATCAATGACAAGATGCTAAACCCAGATAACTTGGTCAGGGAAAAACAGTCAATTAACCAATCAACCAGAAGTGTGAACTAGGTGTGAACAAGTCCTAGAAATTTTTATTGATTCAATCAATCACAGGTTTTAGACTAAACTGAAAAGTCTCTGATCAATTTAGGAATCCTTGAAAGCCATTGGATAAAAGGGGCTGATGGACGTTACACAGTGAGTGTATTAGTGTTGGCTGAGGAAAGTTGGTTATCATCCCTAAAATAGCAAGTCAGGCCAAGAACTCAAGGGGAGAAGGAGGGAATCATTCTAATTAAGCATCTAAGAAAGAATTGCTCAGGGAGGAAGAGAGGAGAAGGGCCCCAGATGGCTTTGGCTTCCACCTCAGCCTTGGTCTGTCTCTTTTCCTCTCTGCCTTGGCCAGAGGAAGACCTTGTGAACTTTGGAGGGCTGCAGGATTTAGACTTTTTAAAAACTGACATGTTATACCCTGTGATCCAGTAATACCACTGCTAGGTTTATATCCCAAAGACATCCCCCCCCCCCAAAAGAGAAAAGAACCTATTTGTGCAAAAATATTTATAGCAGCTTTTTTTGTGGTGGTTAAGAATTAGAAATCAAAGGAATGCTCATCAATTGGGGAATGGCTAAACAAGCTGTGGTTTATAATTGTAATGGAATATTATTGTGCTACAGGAAATGACAAACAGGATGATTTTAGAAAAACCTGGAAAGATTTACATGAACTGATATATAGTGAAGAGAACAGCACCAGGAGAACATTGTATACAGTAACAGCAATATTGTTTGATGACGAACTGTGAATGATTTAGCTATTCCCAATAATACAATGATCCAAGACAATACCAAAGGACTAATGATGAAACATACTATTTAACTCCAGAGAAAGAACTGATATTGAACAGACTGAAGCATGCTATTTTTCACTTTTTTCTTTTATTTGAGTCTTCTTACACAAAATTACTAATATGGAAACATTTTACATAATTGCATATGTGTAACCTATATCTGATTGCTTACCACCTCAGGGAGCAGGGAGGGGAGGGAAGAAGGGAGGGATAGGATTGGGAACTTAAAACTAATAAAAATGTTTATTAAAAAATAAAAAGAATTCTTGGACTGTGTGTGTGTGTGTGGAGGGGCTGGCATGCCAGCCCTTATCCTGGGAGCAGCGATGGTGAGCAGCCCTGCCTGATTTGGGAACTGAGGACAAATTAGAAACATTGAAGAATGATAACTTCAAGACTCTTATGAGGAATTTAGCAGAAGTCTAAAATATTCCTAGAAGTCATAGTCATAATCAGTAAACATCACTTTAAGTGCCTACAATGTTCCAGGCACTGTACTAATCTGGGAACCCAACTAAGAAATAGAAAGACAATCTCAAGAAGCTTACAATCTTTTTTTTTTCTTTTCAGGTTTGGGCTCTGGAGAGCTACTTTTTAGTGTTTTTTTTAATTTAAAAAATTTTAATTTCTCCTATTTATTTTATTTTTTAATCATAAAAGTACTTTATTGTTTTTCAGTTACATGTAAAGATAGTTTTCAACATTTGTTTTCATAAGATTTTTAGTTCCAAATTTTTCTCCCTCCCTTCCTTCCCTCCCTCCTCCCCAAGACAGAAAATAATCTGTTATAGGTTATATATGTACAATCACATTAAACATATCTTTGCAGTGTTCATGTTATGAAAGAAGAATCAGAACAAAAGGGAAAAACCTCAAAAAAAGAAAAAACAACAACTGAAAAGTAGAAACAGTATGGTTCAATATGCATTCAGAATCCACAGTTCTTTTTTCTGGATGTGGAGAACATTTTCCACGATGAGTTCCATGGAATTGTCTTGGATCATTGCACTGCTGAGAAGAGCCAAGTCTATCACAGATGATCATCACACAATGTTGCTGTTGCTGTGTACAATGTTCTCCTGATTCTGCTCACTTCACTCCTCATCAGTCCACTTAAGTCTTTCCAGGTTTTTCTGAAATCTGCCTGCTCACCATTTCTTACAGCACAATAGTATCCCATTACATTCATATGCCACAACTTGTTCAGGCATTCCCCAATTGATGGGCATTCCCTTGATTTCCAATTCTTTGCCACCACAGAGAAAGCTGCTAGAAATATTTTTGTACATGTGGGTCCTTTTCTCTTTTCTATGATCTCTTTGGGATACAGACCTAGTAGTGGTACTGCTGGGTTAAAGGATATGCAAGAAGCTTACAATCTAATGGGGGAACACAATACACAAAAGGAAGCTGAAGACTGGGGTGGGAATTAGAGGGTATTGAAGTAGGGGTTAAAGCCAAGAAGATCAACTGCTTAAGGAGATCAAAATGTTATCTAAAGCAGGCTTTGGGAAGAGCATATTGGTTCACCTTCCAGCCTTCCAATCCAATGAGAGAGGCAACTAAGGGTACTCAGAAGGTGTTGAGTGAGTGTCAAAGGGTGTCATCTCCTTGCAGAGGCAGGATCTTGGTGAAGTTGAAACCAAGCAGAACAGCTGATGGGAAATGAAGTGGAAATTCCATGGGTTCTCTGTGAAGGGAAGAGAAGTAATCCCAGGAGCAGGGAAATTCCCCTTTGTCACACATGCCCCCTTATTTAACCTCCCTTAACCTACCTCTGATTATCCTGGCAGGAGAGTGGGTCATGAGTCTTTTAGGGGAATGCTCTGTACCAACTGTTCTTACTACATCACCTTAGTAAAGGTGATATTTGAACTCAGGTCCTTTCTAAAATCTAATTAAGTCTAGCTGACTAAGTGATACCACTGATACTCAGTGTGGGAAAGCGTAGCTCTGGGGGCTTATGAGTAATAGTATTAGACCAAAGGTTCTTAACCGTGTGTGTGTGTGTGTGTGTGTGTGTGTGTGTGTGTGTGTGTGTGTTATGGACCCCTTTGGCTGTCTGATGAAACCTATGGACCCTTTTTCCAGAATAATATTTTAAAATGCATAAAATATGTAGGTTTACAAAGGAAACCAATTATATTAAAATAAATTTATCAAAATATATATTTTTAAAAATCCACCAAATTTTCTGATGCCAGGTTAAGGACTCCTTTATTAGATAAACAGCCTGCAACCCCTCAGTACTATTCTCTAGAACGGGGCTTCTTAAATCTTTTCCACTTGTGACCCCTTTTTGCCTGAGAAATTTTTAAGCAACCCTAGGTATATAGGTATATAAAATAGGTATACGTAACCTTTTACTGTTGCCAATTTTTTGTGACCCCACCCCACATTCAGTTATGTGACCCCATATAGGAACGGACCTACAGTTTAAGAAGCTAGGCTCTAGGCCAGCTAGGTGGTGCAGTGGATAAAGCATCGGCCCTGGATTCAGGAGGACCCGAGTTCAAATGTGGCCTCAGACGCTTGACACTTACTAGCTGTGTGACCCTGAGCAAGTCACTTAACCCTCATTGTCCCACAAAAGAACAAAAACAAACAAAAAAGATAAATATAAACCCCTGTTTGCCTTCTATTTTTTCTTTTTTTTTTTTTTTGCAGGGCAATGAGGGTTAAGTGACTTGCCCAGAGTCATACAGCTAGTAAGTGAGAATTTGAGCTCAGGTCTTTCTAAGTCTCCACTAAAATCCACTGTGCCCTCTCTCTTCCTCAAAGAGATTGTTATATATGAACATACAAGAATATACTATATAACAAATACTATACTATACAATATTATATTGTATCTTATACTACATATAATTATACAACATTGTTGTTGTTACTATTCAATCATTTCAATTGTGTCCAACTCTTCATGACCCCATATGGGGTTTTCTTGGCAGAGATACTGGAATGATTTGCCCTTTCCTTCTCCAGCTCATTTTCCAGATGAGGAAACTGAGGCAAGCAGGGTTAAGTAATTTGCCCAGGGTCACATAGCTTCCTAACTCCAGACCTGGCATTCTATCTACTGCACCACCTAGCTGCTCATAATTATGTAACATGCAATACACACACATATACATACATATATATACACATGTTATGCACATAATATAGATGTGTATATACACATAATATAGATGTGTATATACACATCTATAATGCAATGCATGCATGTACCTGTATGTATATACATGTGCACATGCATACAACCCTATATATATGCTTATACATACATATACAATACATTTATTATTTATATACCAATTATTTATTAGATCTCTTATTAATGTATTTATATATCTTTATCTATTATATCTCTTATTTATATCTCTTTATCTCTATTGCTATAAAGCACTGGGCTTACTAGTCAGTCTCCCATTACATGGGATATGGACAGAGATACAGATATGGATATAGAATTGGATATGCATCTAGATATTTATATAGATATGGAAATGAGAAATTGGGAAATTTATATTGGAAATGGGAGATGTATATATCTTTTATGAATACATAAATAAGAGATATAATAAATAGATATAATATAGTACTATAGTAATAGAGATAGATATATAAATATATAAATAAAAATACAATAAATATATCCTATCTATATCCATATCCACATCTATACCCATTTCCATATCTATATAAATATCTAGATGCATATCCAATTCTATATCCATCTCTGTATCTCTGTCTATATCCCATGTAATGGAAGACTGATTAGTAAGCCCAGTGCTTTTATTTTTATTTTATTTTATTTTTTATTTTTGAGGGTTAAGTGACTTGCCCAGGGTCACACAGCTAGTAAGTGTCAAGTGTCTGAGGCCGGATTTGAACTCAGGTCCTCCTGAATGCAGGGCCGGTCCTTTATCCACTGTGCCACCTAGCTGCCCCCAAGCCCAGTGCTTTTAAGCATGTGCAGAAGGCTGAGTGGACACAGTTTCCACATGGACTTTGAAGTAAGAGGAGATGATCTTTAAATGGCTCAAAGTCTCTAATAACACGGTGGATGTTAAATAACTCTTTGATTGGCTATGTGCAGCCGGAGCTAGGAATGCCTTCCCAGAGCACTAGGTGGCCAGGGCTCCTTCCTGCTCTTGGAGTGGCTTCTTCCCGTGTTGTGTGTTCTGGTGAGAGAAGAGAGACTATGTTGGAAGAGGAGAAGCCTTGGGCCCTCCCCCTTTGAGGCTGATACACAGCTTGTGAATGTGGGTCTGGATTCTTTGCCTTGTTGGAGCTGGAGGCCCAGGAGGGTCTTGTGGGCAGCATATACAATGCTGGTGGCCGGGAGAGTGAGAAGCAGCCTTCAGCCTATCCTTAGCCGAGACAGGGACTCATCCGGCATCAGAGTCACATTTGGAACTGAACTCTGTGGGACCAATGCTATGTAGAAATGGTGTTAAATCTGAGTACCCTCTCCCCAGAGATAAGGTTGGACAGAGAAGAGTGAGCCCCCCAGGTGTTTAGGAGAAATGTTTGTGCTTCTGTTCTTGCTACATCTTTGAAACAAACATCCATTGGTAAAAATGAATCAATGCTGATTCGTTAAGTAGAATGAAGACACTAAATATGGGCAGCTAATAGTGGAGGGAACACATTGGAATGGAGGCTCAAGCAGCTAGCAGTAGAGAAAGATGCTTTAAACCATCAGGACAGCCCTGGAAATCTGAGGGGGACATACATCCAGCTTGGCTCTGGGAGAACAAAGCCAGAGAAATCACTATATATGAAGAGGGAGTGCATTATAGACTTGTGAATGCAGGGAAGTAAAAGATGGAGTTTCAAGCCCAGGAAATGGCTTGGAATCCAATTAGGCTAAAATACAGAGTCATCAAGGTGGTCAATATAAAATGGGGCTGGATAAGGAGGTGAGAAGCAGGTTAAGTGCTAAGGAATTTGTATTCTATCCTCTAGATGATGAGAAGCCACTGAAAGTTTTTGAGTGAGGGAGTGGTGTGGTCAGATCTGTATCTTACGAAGGTTATTTTGGCAGCTCTGGGGATGATGGCCTCTCGTGGCTCTGTGTCCTAGCTAAGTACATAGAGACATAATACCAACTTACTGATGAATTCTTTGGTCATTGCAATCAATACAACAGATAGAAATACAAAATGACTGTCAGTCCTTCCACTTTTGTAGTTATGGTGGTAGAATGACAATAACTGGGGACAATATTTAGACCATCTATGAACATTAAATTAGCTGTTGGTACTCAGAACATGAAATCCTCGACCAGTCATCGATGAGTGGATGTACCACTGGGGAAACTTAATCAATCATATCATCCTTGACACTCTGGACATAAACAAAAGACAGAAGACAGAAGGAAGCTGGAGCTAAGTGAGATGTTATTTAACAGGTTCTTTCTTGGACAGGCAAATAAAAGATTTGGCAGAGCTGGTTTCTTCACGCATCCAAAGGAAAAAGAAATGGCATTTCACAGACATTTGGTCATCTTGTTTTACACTGCTTGTGATAAGTACTTACAAAAAGCAAATGCTGTGTCAGTGCCAACATCTGCTGTAGAGAATGAAGAGGTAAAGAAACCATAAGAAAAAATGTGATTGTACCTTCTAAATTAAAGCAACATATACTCGGTGACTTTAATGCAAAGGCAGCAGTAAGCAAGAAGGGTGAAAAATCTAGATTGCAAATAAGGAATAAGAAAGTCCCAAAGGCTGTGATGTATTCTACATAGAAGCTTCTCACCTATGCATCATGAATACTTTCTCTGGGGAAAAAAATGGCACTGGACCTGGTGAGTACTAGATAAAATTACAAACATCTATGGTGCCTTATTACTGAAAAAAAGACAATGGAGACAACTGGCCCACATGCCTCCTTTTCCATCCATGTAAAATTATGAAAAAAATCTATAACCTGAATAATACCACCGCCCAGAAATCTACATCTAGGATATTCTTTATGAGGATGCAGGAACCCCCCCCCCCAGAAGGCTTTTGCTGACATCAAGGGCTGGATTCAGGTGTCCTCAGTGGGCTGAGTAACATGGGCTTTGTCTAGCCCAGGCTGAAGACACTTGGTTTGTGGGCACTTTGGGTCCTCAAGCCTTGGAATGAAGGTTTGGGTGTGTGTTAAGGGAGGATGGATGTCCAGGCTACTTTGTATGAGCTTCCCTGGCTCTTTCTGATGTAGCCATTGAGAGACCTCATGACCAAAAGAGTGATATATAATGGACAGGGTGCTGGACTTGGAGTCAAGAAGACCTGTGTTCAAATCCTACCTCAGATACTTAATGGCTGTGTGACTCTAGGTAAGTCACTTAACCTGCCTCAGTTTCCTCATCTGTGAAATGGGGTTAATAATAACACCTATCTCTCAGGAGCGTTACAAATATTAAATGAGATAATATGTATGTAAAGTGCTTTGGAAACCCTAAAGCACTATATAAATATTAGCTATTATTTAAAAAAAATATCAAGAAAGACAGGGGGGGCAGCTAGGTGGCACAGTTGATAAAGCACTGGCTTTGGATTCAGAAGGACCCAAGTTCAAATCTGACCTCAGAGATTTGACACACTTACTAGCTGTCTGACCCTGGGCAAGTCACTTAACCCTCATTGCCCTGCAAAAAAAAAAAAAAGACATAGGGATAAGGCTAGATAGATTCCATCTCCCCAACCCCTATTTTCCCACCATCACCCACAGGTCCCCCTACTATCCTTTTCCTGTCAGCCATCAGTCTTCAATGAACCTTGGCTCCAGTTAAATCCATATAAATCAGTGAGAGAGTAGGATTTGGTTTACAAAAATTCAATTTATGCACAATTTGTTGAGGAACAAATCAATTATATCAAGGGCACCAAAGTGTGCTTGATCAGCTAAGCTGCTTAGAATATAGGTGGAGAAAGTTACTCTGGCCCTCTCTCTTAGAGCCAGGCCTGCTCTATCTCTACATCTCCCCTTCAGAGTTTTGGAGTACCTTGAGGAGTTGAGGTCTCTATTGCCATAGTCTTGAGTCCCCACCAGCTATGACCCCTCTGTTGTTAGGGGCTCAGTGACTATCATTCCAGGTCCAGTTAGCCATTAAACACTGTTGGCTTTTACAATGGGAATTTGCTTCAGAGATATATATATATTTTTTTAGTAAGGCAATTGGGGTTAAGTGACTTGCCCAGGGTCACACAGCCAGTAAGTGTTAAGTGTCTGAGGCCAGATTTGAACTCAGGTATTCCTGAATCCAGGGCCGGTGCTCTATCCCCTGTGCCATCTAGCTGCCCCACTTCAGAGATATATTAAGAACAAATGTATAACTCTGAATCCCTCCAAAGACTCTTTTATTTAACACGAGGTTAACTGTTGTAAAGAATTAATTGTTATTTGAGGTTATTATGACCTCATCTTTTGGCTAGAATAAAAAAAAAACAAACCTTGGCCTGCACTGGCCTGGAGCTCTGTAAACGGCACGGTGCTCCACCCACTGGTTGTAGCTGTCACCATGGCGCTGGCACTTCACATCATCACCACTCGCTGACGCTTAAATGGGCCTGGCAAAATTATAATAATTGGAAGCCCAGTGAGGGCAGTCATGTGACTGTCAGAGCAGGCTGTGTGTGGTCAGCCTAGAGTCTGTTGGGAAGAAGGGAGGTTTTTCGTCATTTTAGCTTGAAGCTGGAAGGCAACAGGACGCTGCTGTGTGTTTTCAGCTGATTCCTGTGAGGTGGTGTTGTTCAGGTTATATAATTTCCCTTTCCCCATTTTATTTCCTTTCCCTTAATCCTACTGATCCTGTTTGTGTTTTTTTTTTTTTAAGTTTGTTCTTGTTAAATAAATCCTGCTCTGTTTTGAGGGAGGCTGTTGGTCTCCTTCCCTGCCCCAATGTTGTGGTGAGCCACCTAGCTAATACTCCCCAATTAAAAATTGGTCCCTACACTGTCCAGAACTAGTTACATAGTGTGTTCTTAAGTCTATTCAAGGTACTTCTCTTACATATCATCATGACTGTCCTGGAAGCTAGCTTCCCCAGCCTCATTCATTCAGGTGGAGAGGTTGTGGATGGGGCTTGCACATGCACCAGATCCCCCCTTTACCCAAGGTTCATCGGTCCATCAGTTCAGTTACTTCTAGGTCACTTTCAGTCTGTTCCATTGCCACAGACTAAACTCCTCCCCTGGGTATACTGCGGAGGAGCCAATGTCTACTCTTGGTCATGAGCAAGCTTTTGTACAGGAATACTTCAAGATATAGTGAAAGCAAAAGTACCAACATTTCCCCTAACACCTTTGAGACATCCTCTCCTTACACTATCTCTTTGGGGACATTGGCTTGAAACTTAGCTCAGCTCCTACATAGCATTGGTCCCACCAAGTTCATATCCAGATGTGGCACATCGTTTGCCAGAGATCCTTGTGTCCTTGCTTTCGTGTAGGCTGTCTTCCATGCCTGGAATGCTCTCTCTCTCTTTCTTTTTGGTGGGGCAATGAGGATTAAGTGACTTGCCCAGCGTCACACTGCTATTAAGTGTCAAGTGTCTATGGCTGGATTTGAACTCAGGTCCTCCTGAATCCAATTCCAGCGCCTTATCCACTGTGCCACCTAGCTGCCCCTATGCTCTCCCTCTTTACTCCTGCCTCCTGGGATCTCCAGTTCGGTTCCAGGTTCAGCATAGGTACGACTTTCTACAAGAGGTCTTTTCTGATGTCCCTCCATTGTTAGTTTTTTGTATCTGCTCACTTATGCCCCAAATTACTTTGTATTTATTTTGAATATATTTTGTCCTAACTTATCTGTGAACATGCTGTTTCTCATCCTACCTTCACCTCCAGTAAAATATGAACTCTGTTAAGGTAGGAATTGCTTCATTTCTGTCTTTGTATCTCTAAAACTTTTCACAGTGCCTGGTACCCTGTTGTCATTGTTCCGTTGTGCCCAACTCTTCTTGACTCCATCTGGGGTTTTCTTGGCAAAGATTCTGGAGTGGTTTGTTATTTCCTCCAGCTCAGTTTACAGATGACTTAAATGACTTGCTCAGGATCGCACAGCTGGTAAGTATCTGAAGCCAGATTTGAACTCATGAAAATGAGTCTTCCTAACTCCAGGTCGGGCACTCTATCCACTGCACCACCTACCTGCCCCATAGTGTGAGATACTGGATAGAGTTTTGGACTTGGAATCCCATCCCCTAGTCCTTACTAGGTGACCCTGAGTAAGTCACTTAGCCTTTATGTATTTTGGGCAACTCTCTAGGACTCATCTGCTAAGTCACAGAGATAGTGGTGAACTGCATTGGTTAGGGGAATCCTGGACACTGATAAAATCTCACTTTCTTCATGTGCCCATGTAATAACTTCAGACATTTACATGGTGCTTTAAACATTTCCTTATTACTATTTTCTAAGGTACATGGTGCAAGTACTATTATTCCTGTTTTATAGAGAGATGAGGGCTCTGCTCCTAGGCGCACGGCTAGCAAGTGTCAGCATCAGAATCCATCTCTAGCATGGCTTCTCCCATATCTTGGACACTTCCCATTCTTGGGACATGGAAGGAGGCCCAATCATATCTGACTGACCCTTGGGACATGTTTCTGCTGCCTCCTCTCAAATAAGGCTGCTTGGCAGGACTCCAGGACTCTTGGAGACCAGTGGAGGGAGGAGCCAGTGAGGAAGTAGAAAAGACATTTAAGAAGATGAAATTGGAAGGAGCAGCTGGACCTGATCAATTTCATGTGGGAGAAATATGAGCAGGAGATGACACAGTCTTAAAGTTTCTTAGGAGTCAATTCTTAAGCTATAACTCATCTTTCCATGATACTTTAGGGTTTACAAAATCCTTTCCTCAAAACAGTGCTGTGAGATAGGTACTGTGTCACCCCCATTTTATAGATAATGGAACTGAGTTTTTGAGGGGTTTGGAGATTTGCCCATGATGTTAGTGTTAGTGTGTCATGCATACCAAAAGTGTGAAGATAAGAAAAGCATGTGGGAAAAATTGTAATATTACCTTCAAAAAGGTGACCGAGAAAACATCAGCAACTACTTACCTACCTGTCTACTTTATTAAAAATAGATAAAATAAAAATTTTAATCTCTAAAATCCTTATGTGAATGGTCTATGCACATATTAAGAGCATTTTTGATGAAACATGAGGAGGAAAAAGATTGACTTTTGCAAATAAGTTTCTATAGCTGACCAGTTACACAACTGAACAAATAGTAGAGAGAATCTAAGATCTTGATTTGCTCATTATTCACTATCATTCATGCACACATATTTTGATTCAGAGTAAAATATATCCTTAAATATTCTTCTCCAACAAGATCCACCTATTTTTTGTTTGTTTGTTTTTGTGGGGCAATGAGGGTTAAGTGACTTGCCCAGGATCACACAACTAGTAAGTGTGAAGTGTCTGAAGCAGGATTTGAACTCAGGTCCTTCTGAATCCAGGGCCAGTGCTTTATCTACTGTGCCACCTAGCTGTTCCCTACACCTATTGGTTTTTCTTGAAAAATAATATTCTATTTCATTTCCATGGATATATTGAAACCATACAAGATTCCTTGATAGATATACATATAGACATAAATTGGTTCAAAGATCCTGATTACCACTTGTGATGAAATAATGAGATTTAGCAGATACTCAAACACGCACCTGGAGATTAATCTAGACTGGTTGAATCAAGTGAGAGTGATTAACTGCTGATTAGTATACTTCAAGTTAACTAGATTGTAATCACACCTTGAGAACACCTTCAGAACCAATGGATTTGGATGATGCCAACCAATCAGCTTGAAGCAGTGTGTAAGGACCGCCTCTGTTCCAGATCTATAAAAAGCTTCCACAATCAGCTTGCTGGAGAGAGATCGTGATTGAAGCAGGCTTGTGGCAGAGGACTTGAGGAAGAACTGGACCAGGCTGGAACTCTAGGCCAATAGGCTTTTTTCTTAACTTTCTGAACTCTATGGGAATATCTGTATGTTTTAATAAATGTTTAATGCCCAAGGACTGGTGCTAAAGCTTCTAATTTGTTTTTGTTTTTGTTTTTTGCAGGGCAATGGGGGCTAAGTGACTTGTCCAGGGTCACACAGCTAGTAAGTGTCAAGTGTCTGAGGCTGGATTTGAACTCAGGTACTCCTGAATCCAGGGCCGGTGCTTTATCCACTGCGCCACCTAGCCACCCCTAAAGCTTCTAATTTAAGGCGACCACAATTTAGATTTTAAACATCACACACTATTTGGGGCATAAACTGGAAGGACAGATATGTTTGTTGCTGTCTTGGAGGAAGTCCTATCAACTAGATGCTCATCTTTGTGGATGATGTTGTACTGATTGGATTTGAACTCGGGTCTCTTCTGACTCTGGGTCCAGTGAGCTTTCCAATATACCTCTGGCAGAATTCTATAGAGCTTTCTCAATGAATTGTACAATTACAGAATGATAGAATTTCAGGGTTGGAAGGGACCTTAGTGGATATCTAGTCCAAGACACAGGTCCAATGTGTTCATCTGTTTTGTTTAATTGTGTTCTTTGTTAGAAGGGAATGTTCTGGAGTGTGTGTGTGTGTGTGTGTGTGTGTGTGTGTGTGTGTATTGGAAAATGATGGTTATATAAAAATAAATAATGTGATTGTGCTATAAGAAATGATGATGGGAATGGTTTCAGAAAAATCTGGGAAGACTTGTATGAACTAATGAAGGGTAAAGTGAGTAGAACCAGAACAATTTATATAACATTCCACACATCCACACATCATACTTTGCTCATCCATTCCCCAATTTTTTTGGCAGGGCAATGAGGGTTAAGTGACTTGCCTTATTGTAAAGACAATGTTGAAAGACTTAAGAACTCTGATAGAGGCACCAATCAGTTATTTCAGAGCACTAAAGATGAAGCATGCCAACCACCTCCCAAGAGAGGTGATGGACTCAGGGTAAAGAATAAGATTTATATTTTTTGGACATGGCCAATATGTGAATTTGTTTTGCTTGATCTATTATAAGGGTTTCATTTTATTTTTTCTTCATGGGGGACAGGTGGTGGGAGGGAGAGGAAAATAAATTTTTATTTATAAAAAAAGTAAAATAACATTTTAAGAAAAGACAGTGTGATCAAGGTGAATGGTGTTTTAGAATTGGGAAGGGAAGACCTACCTTTCAATCTCACCTCTGATACTATCTACCCCATGACCATAGGTATTTAACTCCTGGGGGGTCCTCATTTTTCCCATCTGTCAAATGGAAATAACAATAATAACTATCATATTCACCTCATAAGGTCCTTGTGAGGCTTTGCACAATTAAAAATGCTATATAAATGTCAGCCACTGTTATTATTCCTATGAACCTCATTGAACCTGGGGCCCACAAGTACTGCTCAGCCGACATGTTTGGTGTTATAGGGAATTCTAACTCTCCAACATCAGCCAGCAGATCAGGATGGAGGGAAGTTTTGTTGGAGAGACTGTCTGGCCTAGTGATGACTCTACACAGCCTTCTTTCTTTTTTTCTTTTTTAAACCTTTTACCTTTCCAGACTTTTTTTTTTTTTTGGTGGGGCAATGAGGGTTAAGTGACTTGCCCAGGGTCACACAGCTAGTAAGCACAGCCCTATTTCTGCAAGGGACTGGCTCATTTGGGAGGAAGATGAATCATTGTGTGGGGGATGATTAGGCCCATTTCAGGAGCAAGGGAATTATCTAAAGAAAAACTCTGAAGTCAGGACTGGCAAATTTGGTTGAGTAGGTGAATGTAAATCAGTTCTCCATGATAAATGGGGAATTCATCCTCACCTAATTACCTCCTCTAATGAGTCACAAAGCAGACCACACTGGAGCTAGAGCTCGACGAAGGGCATGAGTTTGTCTTTACAGAGACTGTGTGTGTGTGTGTGTGTGTGTGTGTGTGTGTGTGTGTATGAGCTCACACATGCCCATTTTTTAATGTGTTTGGGCATGTGTCTTTGCATGTGTGTGAGCCCATGTATCTGGGGGGTGGGATTCCCAAGAGCTGGAGCCTCACAAAGTTTCTTCCTCAGATGCCTCCCCAGGTCATGGGCTTTTTCTTCCCTCAGTCCTAGCTCTTTCCCATCTGCATTTGTTTTTAACCACTTTGGATAGGGGAGCTTGGCCTTAGGCTGACCTGCTCTGTGGCTAGCTGGAGGTTTTAATTAGGGAGGTCTTTCTGTCTGGAACATCTCATGGGTCCCTAGACCCACCTACCCCCAACCTTAAGAATCCAGAGGGCCAGTACCTGACACTCCTGCTCCTGTCTTTCAGATATAATAACAGATCCCCCCCACCCCTGACCATTTTCTCCTGGGAAGCCCAGACAAGTGCTCACAGAGTTTGAGGGATCCCTCAACCCACTCTTACTGGTTGGATTTTAAGTTCCTCCAACTTGGTTTCTTAACTGTGGCAGCTTGACCTTTTGACCTCTGGGATTCTCCATCTCTTTGGGCTGTGGGGAAGAGGATGAGACTGGATTTGTGGACTTTAGGGGGCATTCTTCATCCTTAGGGATCACTGTTCCATTTTGTAGCCACCCACCTTGTCTGGGATACCCCATCTCAATGTTATCTCAGACCCCAAAGTGGCCTTTCCCATATTCCCAGGAAGTTTGGCAGAGTAGATTAGGTTTTGGGAGACCTGGCTTCTAGGACCAGCTCTGTGACCATGGTCAAGTCACTTAACAGATTCATGTTTCAGTTTCCTCGTCTGAAAAAAGGGAAAACAATCATAGCCCTACCTACCTCATAGGAATGTTGGGAGGATCAAACGAGAGAAGGTATGGGAGAGTGATATGAGAAGTATGGGATGCCTTTATATTGATCTCTGCATTGTCCTTGAGGTCTAGAATCAGCAAATGGTGGCATGACCTCCATCCTTCTCACTGTAGACCCCACAGGAGCCTCTGGGTGCCTGTTTCTCTCTCTTTTTTTAAAAATCATAAAAGTATTTTATTATTTTCCAGTTACATATAAAGATAGTTTTCAACATTTGTTTTTATAAGATTTTTAGTTCCAAATTTTTCTCCCTCCTTCCCTTCCCTCCCCACTCCCCAAGACAGAAAGCAATCTGATATAGGTTATATATGTACAATTACATTAAACATATTTCTGTATTAGTCATGTTGTGAAAGAAGAATCAGAACAAAAGGGGAAAACCTCAAAAAACCAAAAAACCAAAAACAAAAAGTTAAAATGGTATGGTTCAATCTGCATTCAGAATCCATGGTTCTGTTTTCTGGATGTGGAGAACATTTTCCATCATGAGTTCTTTGGAATTGTCTTGGATCATTGCACTGCTGAGAAGAGCCAAATCTGTTACAGTTGGTCATCGCAGAATGTTGCTGTTACTGTGTACAGTGTTCTCCTGGTTCTGCTCATTTCACTCCTCATCAGTCCACTTAAGTCTTTCCAGGTTTTTCTGAAATTTTCCTGCTCGTCATTTCTCACAGCACAATAGTATTCCCTTACATTCATATACTACAACTTGTTCAGCCATTCCCCAATTGATGGGCATTCCCTTAATTTCCAATTCTTTGCCACCACAAAGAGAGCTGCTACAAATATCCTTATACATGTGGGTCCTTTCCCCTTTTTTATGATCTCTTTGGGATATAGACCTAGTAGTGGTATTGCTGGGTCAAATTGGATGCAGTCCCATAGTCCTTTGGGCATAGTTCCAAATTGCTCTCCAGAATGGTTGGATCAGTTCACAACTCCACCAACAATGCATTAGTGTTCCAATTTTTCCACAGCTTCTCCAACATTTATTATTTTCCTTTTTTTGTCATATTAACCAATATGATAGGTGTGAGGTGGTACCTCAGAGTTGTTTTAATTTGCATTTCTCTAATCAATAGTGATTTAGAGCATTTTTTCATATGACAATAGATAGTTTTGATTTCTTCATCTCAAAACTGCCTGTTAATATCCTCTGTCCATTTCTCGATTGGGGAATGACTTGCATTCTTATAAATTTGATTTAATTCCCTATATATTTTAGAAATTAAGCCTTTATCAGAAACATTGGCTATAAAAATTATTTCCCAGCTTTCAGCTTCCCTTCTAATTTTGGATGCATTGCTTCTGTTTGTACAACCCCTTTTTAATTTAATGTAATAAAAATAATCCATTTTACATTTCAAAATATTCTCTCTCTCTTGTTTGGTCATAAATTGTTCTCCTCTCCATAGATCTGAAAGGGAAACTATTCTTTCCTCTCCTAATTTACCTATGATATCACCCTTTATGTTTAAATCATGTACCCATTTTGACCTTATTTTAGTATACAGTGTAAGATGTTGGTCTATGCCTAGTTTCTGCCATACTATTTTCTAGTTTTTCCATCAATTTTTGTCAAATAGTGAGTTTTTATCCCAGAAGCTGAAGTCTTTGGGTTTATCAAACAGTAGATTACTATAGTAATTTACTACTGTGGGGGAAGTTAGGTGGCGCAATTAACCGTCATTGTCCTGCCCCCCCAAAGTAATTTACTACTGTGTCTCCTGTGCCTAACCTATTCCATTGATCCACCACCCTATTTCTTAGCCAGTACCAAATAGTTTTGTTTTTATTTTATTTTTGGTGAGGCAATTGGGGGTTAAGTGACTTGCCCAGGGTCACACAGCTAGTAAGTGTTAAGTGTCTGAGGCTGGATTTGAACTCAGGTCCTCCTGACTCCCAGGCCGGTGCTCTATCCACTATACCACTTAGGTGCCCCATCAAATAGTTTTGATGACTGCCACTTTATAGTATAGCTTCAGATTTGGTACAGCTAGCCCACCTTCTTATGCATTTTTCATTATGTAAAGAATTAATTGTTATTTGAGGTTTTTATGCCTCCAAGCGCACTGGCCTGGGGCTCCGCAAACCGCAAACTGCAAACCGCACACCGCAAACCGCATGGTGCTCCACCCACTGGTTGTAGGCAGGGCTCTGGCACCTCACGTCATCACCACTCAATGACATCTACATGGGTCTGGCAAAATTATAATGATTGGAAGCCTAGTGAGGGCAGTCATGTGACTGTCAGAGCGGCCATCCCATTGGCTGGGGCTGTGTGGGGTGTTTCTAGGTTTGGGGGAGGAGAATTGGGCTTTCTAGGTGGAAGCTGGACAGGCGTTCTGCTGCGTATTTTCAGCTGATTCCTGGGCGGTGATATTTTTTCAGGTATTATAATTTCCCTTTGCCCATTTTATTTCCTTTCCCTTGATCCTACTGATCCTGTTTGTGTGGTTTTTTTTTAAAGTTCGTTCTTGTTAAAATAAATCTTGTTCTGTTTTGAGGGAAGCTGCCGGTCTCCTTCCTTGCCCCAATATTGTGGGGAGCTGCTTAGCTAGCACTCTCCAATTAAAAATTGGTCCCCACAACTAAGTTCCCTTGATATTCTTGACCTTTTGTTCTTCTAGATGAATTTTGTTATTATTATGTTTTTTGCTCTATAAAATAATTTTTAGGTAGTCTGATTGGAATCGGTTGACTGTCTCTTGCAAGCTGCTTCCTCCATCTGACTTCCAAGGCCCTAGCTCACTCTTCTTATCTCTGCTCAGCCCTTAAGAGGGATGCTTCAGCCTAGCATGTTTTGTGCTCATGACCCAGCCCTTGTGTTCTTTCTTCATTGCCATTCTCCAAGCCTGGAATGACCTTTCTTCTCTATCTTCAGATCCCGGTTTAACCAAAGGGGCTTTTTTCTCCAGGGGTTCCTAATTGGTCTCCCTGACTCAGATCTCTCACCATTCCAGTCCACCCCACACATTGCTGCTGGGGTAATTTTCCTTACATGCCGATCTGACCGTTAAGGGGGTTAAGTGACTTGCCCAGGGTCACACAGCTAGTAAGTGTCCAGTGTCTGAGGCTGGGTTTGAACTCAGATCCTCCTGAATCCAGGGCTGGTGTGCCACCTAGCTGCCCCCTCACCTTCCAGGGCCCTCCCTCTCAAACTAGCTTATATCCAAATACATTGTGTGCACATATATTTATGCATCCATTTACCTTATATTTGTGGAGTATGTTTTCTTTTAAATATGTTTTTGTTGATTTGTTTATATCATCATAGATTTCCCCAGCAACCTTTCCCCTTCCCTTCCCAGACAGCCATCCCACATAAAATTTAGCATTTTTCGTACATAAAAATAAGAGCACTTTATTATCACGATCTGATCCATCAGTATAAAAACATTTTAAAGTAGGAAAAAAAGATCTCAAGGACCGTCCGCCCCATAACTATTTTTTTTTACTTTGAAAACTCTTTGACATTTATATCAACCAATCAGAGAAAGAGGAAAAAAATAAGCAAAACCAATCAATACATTAAAAAAGTCGGAAAACATGTGCAATGTGCCATACTCACAGCCCTTCCTCCTCCATGCAGGGGTGGGCCGGGAGCATCCTCCCCCCTCTCTCTTATATCATTTGTTCTTCATGCTTTGGCGGTAGCTGTCTCAGTTTTTAGATGTACTTCTTGTCTCCCCTATTGGAATGTAAGCCCACTGTGAGTAGGGGTTGTTTGATTCTTTGTTTTACTATCTCCAGTGCCTGGTATGGGCCAGGTGCAAAAATACTTGTTGATTGACTGATTAGCTCTCTCAAGATCTCAGCATCTCTTTAGGGAAGGGGGAGTGGGGTCCTTTAGAGATGGAGGACACTATGACAGGTCCTGGAACTTCCTTTCTATGACAGATACATGCAGCAGAAGACATTGCATTTGTATTCAGGGTGTATTAATCAATCAATCAATCAAGAAGAGCAGCTAGGGGGCAGCTAAGTGGTGCAGTGGATAAAGCACCAGCCCTGGAGTCAGGAGTACCTGAGTTCAAATCCAGCCTCAGACACTTAACACTTACTAGCTGTGTGACCCTGGGCAAGTCACTTAACCCCAATTGCCTGATGAAAAAAAAAATAAAAAAGAGCAGCTAGGTGGCACAGTGGATAGACCAACAGGCCTGGAGTCAGGAAGACTCATCATAAGTCCACTTCTGGCCTCAGACACTTATTAGCTATGTGACCTTGGGCAAGTCACTTCACCCTGTTTGCCTCAGTTTCCTCATCTGTAAAATGAGCTGGAGAAGGAAATGGCATATTGCTCCAGTATCTTTTCCAAGAAAACCCCAAATGGGGTTTAACTGAACAACAATAACCAATCAAACAAGCATTAATTAAGTACTTTTTATATGCCAGTGACTATTCTAAATTCTAGGGGAAACAAACAGTCCCTAAGGAACTAAGTCTCTTTTCTTTGTGATTTTTTTTAATTAAAAATTTTTTTGGGGGGGCAGGGCAATGAGGGTTAAGTGACTTGCCCAGGGTCACACAGCTAGTAAGTGTCAAGTGTCTGAGGTCAGATTTGAACTCAGGTCTTCCTGAATCCAGGGGCGGTGCTTTATCCACTGTGCCACCTAGATGCCCCTTCTTTGTGATCTTAAACCAAACTCTCTGGGCTTCAATTTCCTCATCTGTCAAATGGGACAACAATCTCTTCCCTCTCCTTGTAGGATTATAATATAATATAATACAATATAATATAATACAATACAATACAATACAATACAATATAATACAATATAATATAATATAATATAATATAATATAATATAATATAATATAATATAATATAATACAATACAATACAATATAATATAACACAACACAACACAACATAACATAACATAACATAACACAGTATAGTATAATATAATATATAATGCAATATAACATAATGTAGCACAATATAATGTAATATAACATTATATACATATATGTGTATATATATATGTAATAAAGATGGATTGAAGCCATTTTAAAGGTATAAAGTGATTGCAAGAATGAGGTGGGGGGTGTGCATAAGATTGCTGCTGTGGCCATACTTTCTGTTGCTTAGCTCAGTCTTTTGAGCTGTGGGAGGTAGATCTCTCTTGTAGACAATCTCTTCTGGGGTCTTGTTGATATACTCTAGACTCAACTCATTTTTTTCAGCATCCCAGGCAAAGAAAGACCCACATGAAAGAGCCATTTAACTTAGGCCTTAGGGCTTGACTCCCCAGGAAAGGAGCTGCTATTAAGATTACTTTTAGATCACAGTTGAAGAGCTGGGAAGGCATTTTAGTCCAACCCTTTTATTTTACAGATGGGGAAATTGAGGTCAGAGAGGTGAAGTATCTTGCTCAGGGTGACTCAACTAGAAAATGGCAGAAAAAAAAAAAGAAAATGGCAGAGCCAAGATTTGAGCCTAGGAGAGAGGTTGGGAGGGAAGGAAAGAGGAGATGGGGCATCTGAGGTTAGACCTCAGTTCCCCTAGGGTGATTCTAGGGCCCAGCCTCAACTTTGTAGACCATTGTTCTAGAATTCACCTTCCTTCAAACATCCTTGGGTTCCCAAGCTGGTTTAACGTGGACTCACATCAAAGCTACTGGTCTTTACAGAAAGTACCCACTTTAAAAATCTCCCAGGAAGGTAGGCAGACAAGAGGACAACCAGCTGTGGAAATGTGTGAGAATCTCCCCACAGCATCTGTCTGATGTGAAGAGGGAGGGGGAGATTTTTGACAGAACGGGGTCCAACCCTGTTCCCAACTTTCAGCTCATTTCTTCCTCCATGTTCCTCTTTGAACCCTGGCCCGGCCCATTGAGACCGTGAGATTGGCCAAAGCTTTCCCATCTGACAGCAAAGTGTGGCCTTGGCCAGTGGCTGCCATAGTAACAAGAAACAGACACCCAGCAAAGGGGGCTGGAGAAGAGGAAGACAGTGTCCAGCAGCCCTCAGCTCAGCCATCAAAGAATTCTGATTCCGCTTAAGAATTCAATTCATTTCCCTCCATGACCCTCCCCCCCCCCCCAACCTCTTTACTCACCATCAGATCCAGTCCTGGTCATTGGGAATGCTCAACTCTGCTCCTCTCCACCCAATCCTATTCAGAAAATCTCATAGAGACACGGGGCCTCTTGTAGGGAGGAGAGAGGGGAGCCCAATTCAGCTTTTGATGGGCTCTTGGTAATGAAAACCTCCTTGATACTAGTACTTGATACTTGGTAATAATTCTTGCCCCTAAATAGACCTGCAACCCTTTGTGGAGGAGACCATGGAGAGATGCTGGCTTCCTGCCACATCTGGGACATTCCTCCTCCATACCTGTCTGGGCCTCTTGGAATCCTTCATTCCCTTTAGTTCTTACCTCCAGAATCACTTCCTCCGTGAGGCCTTCTCTGATACTCCCGGGTGCTTCCCATTCCTGACCCTGACCTTCATTAATTTCCATGGACTTTGTGCTGCATTTTTTTTGTTTTTGCAGGGCAATGAGGGTTAAGTGACTTGCCCAGAGTCACACAGCTAGTTAAGTGTCAAGTGTCTGAGGCTGGATTTGAACTCAGGTCCTCCTGAATCCAAGGCCAGTGCTTTATCCACTGCGCCACCTAGCTGCCCCTGTGCTGCATTTTTTGTCAGAGGTCAGAGAGCTGAAGTGTCTTGCCCAGGGCGACTCAACTAGAAAATGGAAGAGCTAAGATTTGAGCCCAGGAGAGAGGTTGGGAGGGAAGGAAAGAGGAAAGGGAGGGAGGACAGTGAAGAGTATTACTGGTCTATCTCCTCTCTGTCCCTCACCCTGGTTGAATGGAAGTCCCTTGAGGGAGGTGACTTTGCCATTTTGGGGGTTGTTCAGTCACTCTTTGGGACCCCATTTCCCATTTTTAGCACTGTGCTCGGCATGCAGAAGGAATTTAGTTTAATTTAATTTCTATTTTATGTGACTTGCCCAGGGTCACACAGCTAGTAAGTTGTCAAGTGTCTGAGGCGGAATTTGAACTCAGGTCCTCCTGACTCCAGGGCTGGTGCTCTATCCACTGCGCCACCTAGCTGCCCTGAGAAGGAATTTAATAATTGATTTATTGAATTCAATGGACTCAAGAAGGTGAAAAGGGAGGAAAAACCGAAAGGGATGGGGAAAAAGAAGGCAAGATAGATGTAGGTCCTGGTGATAGGGAGAGTGAGATAAAGAAAGGCTTAAGCCATAGGTCAAGAAGCAGAAGCAGAGACCTTCAGAGACAGTCAGAAATGGGGAGAGCAGAAAGCCAGGGTGTCTCTTTCCTCATTGGGCCAGATTTTCCTTTTCTCTTGCCCACCTCTTCCTTCCCTCATTGCCCATTCTCCCCAGCCTCCGATGCATGGCTTAGCCCAGTGCTAGGCCATGTCCTCCAGTCCTCCTGCTCTACCCCTTCTTTGTCCCCTGAACCTGATTATAGATGCTTAGGGGTGGCATTCATGACTACCTCCAGGTGGGAGCCAGAGCAGAGGGGCATTACCAGGTTTGCCTCTTTGTCCACCCCCTCCAAAAAGGAATGGGAGGGTGGCTTGCCCCAGGGGGCCCAGGGACCTTATGGGAGCATTCTGGACTCTCCCCATGCTCTCCTATTGCTTCATCTGTCACACATAATAAGGAACAGATTAAGTAATTCCAGGTGATCATGTCAGCCGATTCTACCTAATCCTTTACAGGAAATGCAGCCTAATCAGAATTACCAAGCAATCCCAGAAATCCATTTGTCTTCCTCTCTTTGTCAGGGTAGACAGTCACTCTGTGTGTGTGTGTGTGTATTGGGGCGGTACAGAAAGGAGAATCTAGGGAGAGGTGGGGAAATTGGGAGCATCATTTACAGTCAACAAGGAAAGCCTAACTGTTCCCTAAGAGAGTTGAGTCTTAAATCCCTATAGGAATCCTATAATAAGGGAGTGAGGGAGCCCCCTGAGACAGGAGTGAAGGAACTATAGGACTGAAGGTCTGTTCCCTTAGGTAAGGATAACAAAGGAAAGCTACAGTCTGGTCACAAAAAGTACTCTTAGATGGGATTTGCATACACTTTATGTACTTGTGCGGGTGATTGGGAGAATATGTAGAAATGCCTCCATTTCATTGAGAACCTCTTATGGGGCCATCATTTGGAGAAGCTCACAAAAGGTAGTAGGTTCACTAGGACGAGGAGGCTGGATGTGGGAAAGGGAGGGAGGGAAGGAAGGAAAGAAGGAAAGGAAGGAGAGAGGGGAAGGAAGGAAGGAAGAAAAGAAAGAAGGGAGGGAGGGAGCAAGGAAGGGAGGAAAGAAAGAAGGGAGGGAGGAAGAGAATAAGGAAGGGAGGGAGGGAGGGAAGGAAGGGGAGAGGGAAAGAAGGAAAGGAAGGAGAGAGGGAAAGGAAAGAAGGAAAGAAAGAAGGGAGGGAGGGAGCAAGGAAGGGAGGAATGGAGGGAGGGAGGGGAGGAAGGAGAGAGGGAAAGAAGGAAAGGAAGGAGAGAGGGAAAGGAAGGAAGGAAGGAAAGAAAGAAGGGAGGGAGGGAGCAAGGAAGGGAGGAAAAAAGAAAGAAGGGAGGGAAGAAGAGAGTAAGGAAGGGAGGAATAGAGGGAGGGAGGGAAGGAAGGAAAAAAGGAAGGGAAGGAGGGAGGGAAAGGAAGAAAGAAAGGAAGGAAGGAAGAAAAAAAGAAGGGAGGAAGGGAAGGGAAGGGAGGGAGGGAAAGAGGGAAGGAAGGAAGGAAAGAAGGAAAGAAAAGAGGGAGAGAGGACAGTGAAGACTATTAACTGGACATTAGATAAATGTCTTAGTCCAGCATGGAGGAGGCTGTGTGGGGAAGGATGAGAGCAATTAGAGAATGGCTGAGAATGACTCCTTACAGGGAAAGGAGACAGTCATGGGAAGGAAAGGAGACAGTCATGGGAAGGAAAGGAAAGAGTGAAGCAATCAGAAGGAGTCTCTGAAGCTCTCCAGCCAAGGCACTGGGGGAATGGGGAAGAGGACAGAAATCCCCCACCACCCCATTTCTCCCCCCCCTTTCCCCCTCCTTCTGTTTCAGCAGAAGATGCAGGGGCTCATCAAGCTCTCAGCCCACATCTGGCCTCTGATCCAAGAGACCTGCAACTCATCCATCTCCCCACACGCCTGCAAATTTGGAACAGCTCATGTGGGGGGAGGGAGCGGGGAGTGAAACGGTGGGACACTCCAACCCAGAGAGGAAGAAGAGACTGACAGACCAATGGAGACAGGGGTGGTGGGACAAGAAAGGCACAGAGAGAGTGAGACAGAAAGGGAGAGAGAGACAGCAACTGACCTCGGGGGACTGGGAGTTGGGATGACCTGGGACAGGCTCAGAAGAGCTGCAATTTGGCTGAAAGGGAGAAGGAGGCTTCAGAGGTGTGTTTGCTCTGAACCATGAATTCAAATACATTCCACTCAGCAAGAATACATTGAGCACACACTATGTCCAAGGCATGGTGCTAGGCCCTTGGGATACAAAAGACAAAATTAAAAACAGTCCCTCCCTTCCATCGCCCACATCCTCCTTGGGGGAGAAGGACTAGTGGAGATACAAATACAAATACAAAATAGTTTGATAGGGAGAGACCACTAACAATTAAGAAGATCAGAAAAGGCTTCTGTTAGGAAGTAGTACCTGAACTGAGCCTTGAAGGAAGCTAAATATTGTAGAAACTATAGGTGGGGGCAAAGGGGACAGCCTGGACAAAGGCATGAAGGTGGGATGCAAAGGTCACGGGAAAGCAAATAGGCCATTCGGAAAAGGCTGGATGGGGAGGATTTATATGCCAAACTAAGGAGCTTCTATTTTATCTTAGAGACAAGAGGGAGCCACTGAAGGTTCTTGAGCAGGGGAATAATACCACAAGACTAGGAAGATCATTTCTTTCTTTCTTTTTCTTTTTTGTAGCTGTGTGGAGGATGAATTGGAGAGGGAAGAGAATGGAAGAAGGGAGACCAATTAGCAGGCTACTGCAATAATCAAGGAAAGAGGTAGTGAAAAAAAATGGTCTCCTGAACTTGGAAAGTGAGCCTGTGAGTGGCAATAATAGTAATAATATTAACTGGCATTTATATACTGCTTTAAGGAAGGTTCTTTACATACATAATCTCATTTGAACTGTACAACAATCCTGGGCATTATTATCCTGATTTTGTAGATGAATAAACTGAGACTAATTGATGACAACTCACCTGAGGTCATCCAGTAATAAATTGTCAGTGGGTAGGTCAACAAGTGTTTATTAAATGTGGACCAACCCTACCCTCAAGAAGCATACATTCTTTTTTTTTTTTGGCAGAACAATGAGGGTTAAGTGACTTGCCCAGAGTCACACAGCTAGTGTCAAGTGTCTAAGGCTGCATTTGAACTCAGGCCCTCCTGAATCCAGGGCCAGAGCTTTATCTGCTGCACCACCTAGCTGCCCCCTAAGAAGTATACATTCTAAGGAAGGAGACAACCCATACTTAAGTAACTAGGTCCATACAAGAAATATACAGAGTAGATGGAAAGTAATCTTAGAGCAGGGAGGCCCTATCAGCTGGGAGGGGGACCTGGGAAAGGCTTCCTTCCTGTAAAAGGTAGTACATGAGCTCAGTCTTGAAGGAAAACAGGGAAGCTTTGGGGGGGGGAATGGGAGGGGAATGGGGGAACTAACAAGGTAGAACCAATAAGATGTGGCACCTGGTGGGCCTGGTATTTGGTTGGTAGACAGTGTAGCATGGGGGGGGGGCGGGGTCTGTCAATTTTCAAGTCCTCCCAAATGCAAGAGGAGGGTGTGTGTTGAGAACCCCCTCCCTGCCCCATCTCCTTCCAGACACAGACATGGATTAAGATGAAAATCTTTCCAATATTTCTCAAACACATCTGGAGCCCAGGTTAGTTGGTGGACATCCTATTCTGGTGGCATATGGTGATGTTGGGAAAAGAGGGTCATTTCAGGGAAATGGATCACGCCATCGTGGATCATGCCTGACATCTGGCAGAGCCCTTAGGGAATCATCTAATCTTTGTTTTACAGATGAGGAAACTGAGGCTCAGAAAGCATAAATGATTTGGTCAAAGGGATAGGGTTAGAACAATTGAGATTCTATTGAGTAACTGAGGAGAAAAGGTTGGGACTGGGGGAATAAGGAATAATCTCCTCTGGGAGATTCAGGCTTCGTCCCCACCCCCAACAGGATGCCATTGAGCAATAAACCATGTCTAAGTCATGGAGAAAGCTAGCCATTTGTGTTGTTTGCAATCCAGGTGGCTAGTGGGGAGGGGAGAGTGTTAAAGGCTCCAGAATTTCAGGAGTGGAAGAAAAGGAAGGAAAAGGGAAAATCAAATGGGCCCACGCCTGTGCTTATGCAGGCCTGGGTGTGTATTGTCAGGGTATTTGTGGGTAGTGGACGCATACACCCAAGGCATCCTCATCAGTGAGTGTGCGTGTATATGCGTGCGCGTGTCAACGTCTGCTTGTCAGAGCATACACCATCTGGAAAGGCAATCGGGAATGTTGCTGAAAAATTGCTTGGGCGAGTCAGACATGGGCTGATGGAAGGTGTGTGTGTCTTGGCAAGTTTAATTGGATTTGTTGGGGACGGAGTAGTGAGGAGTGTGATGTATTTCCTTTAATGGGTTTCTCTCCTCTTCCCCCCCTCTTTCCCCCTTTCTCAGCTAGATTGATGCTCCTTGAATATCTCACTGCTGTCTGCATAGAAATGCCACTCTCACCCAGTCCACCTCATCTAGTGGGCTTTCTCTCAGGGACAAAAACCAACAGCCCTGAGCCGATTGGATTGATTCTGTTCTTTGGATCAGCCCCTGTGATGTGGCCCTACACTGCATCCAAAAAACATGGATTTAAGGTTGGGAGGGAGCTGCCTCGGACATCAAACCTACAGACTGATAGAAGATAGGGAACCTAGGATTGAACCCAAGCAAGTTTATAAGGGGATACATTCTTTGTCTTTGGGAATCGAGGGTTATGACAATGTCAGGATTGGGATGATAGGACTGTAGGATTTTGAGCCTGAAAGTACTATAGACATATTTTCTAGTGCAAAATGTCCTTTTTACAGATAAGGAAACTGAGGTCCAAAGAAGTTGTGACTTTCCAGAATAGTGTAGTGGGGCTTGAATCTGAACTCAGGTCAATCAAGGGATCTTTTCACTAGTTTTCACCCCACACTAAATTGCCATCCCTTGTCTCCTCCTCCTCCTCTTCCTCCTCCTCCTCTCTCTGTCTCCCTTTTTCTCCCCGTCTCTCCCCCCTCTCTTTCTCTCAAAATTTTTTTACTATTTAAAAAAAATAGTGTTTTCACTCTCCAATGAATCTAGCCTCCTTCACTCCAATAGAACCTTCCTTTGTAATGGAGTAGTTAAACAAAATAAATCACCTTATTGGCCATATTTGAAGATGTATGTCTGATTCCACACCTGTAGTCCACCACCTTTCTGTGAGAGGTGGGAGGTGTGCTTCACCATCAATCTTTTGAAGTCATGATTGGTCACTATTGATCAGAGTTCTGTAGACCTCCAATGTTATTTTCTTTTATATTATTATTATTATTATTATATTTTTGCAGGGCAATGAGGGTTGTCACTTGCCCAGGGTCACACAGCTAGTGTCAAGTGTCTGAGGCTGGATTTGAACTCAGGTCCTCCTGAATCCAGGGCTGGTGCTTTATCCACTGTGCCACCTAGCTTCCCCCTTCTTTTATATTATTGTGGTTGTTATGCAAATTGTTCTCTTGGTACCCACTTTGCTCTGTATCAACTAATTGCAAATCTTCCCAAGTTTTTCTGAATTCTTCATGTTTATCATGTCTTATAGTGCCACACTGTATTCAGTGTTTCCCCACCTGATGGGCACCCCTTGGCTACTACAAAATGTGCTGCTCTAAATATTTTTAGAGGTGAGATTTCTTCCTCTTCTTTTGACTTCTTTTCTTTCCCTCCTCTCTTTTCTCCCAGGGCATAGTTACTTACCTTCTCCCACCTAAGATCTCACTCAGGGCTGCTCCTGCCTTGGGATCAATTTCTGCTTAGTCTGGAATTATAGGACTAACTTGATTGAACCAAAGTCCTGCCTAAGCAGTAGGTTTACCATTAGTCAGCCAGTAAGCATTTATTAAGCACCTACTATGTATTAGGCACTGTTTTAAGCACTGAAGATACAAAGAAAGGCAAGAGACAAACAAGCAATCTACTGCAGGGCTTCTTAAACTTTTTCCACTCCTGACTCCTTTTCGCCCAAGAAATTTTTATGTGACCCTGGGTATATAGGTATATATAACCTTTTATTGGTGCCAAATTTTTCTCGACCCTGACATTCAGTTATGTAGCCTCCTATGGGGTTGTGACCCACAGTTTAAGAAGCTAGTATCTACAGGATAAAGAGGAAATACATAACCAACAAAGAGAAGGCACTAGAATTAAGGGAGATCAGGAAGGACTTCCTGTAGAAGGTGGGATCTTAGCTGGGACTTAAAGGAAGCCAGGGAAGCCAATAGGAGAACATTCCAAAGTACTGGAAATGCCCAGAAGGTATGACTCTCCATGGGGGGGGGGGCAAGCATATCAATTTTTATGAGTGAGTGAGAGAGAATGAGAGGGAGAGGGAGAGGGAGAGAGAGAGAGAGAGAGAGAGAGAGAGAGAGAGAGAGAGAGAGAGAGAGAGAGAGAGAGAGAGAGATTGAGAGGGGGAGGGGGAGGGAGAGGGAGTGGGAGTGGGAGTGGGAGTGGGAGTGGGAGTGGGAGCGGGAGCGAGATCCAGCGCATTTCTACTTTTCCAGGTTTTTCTCTTTTTCGATAAGAGGCAGGTCATTATACATTAATCAAATCTCATTGGTTCACATAAATAAAGGTGGATTACATCAGGTCAGAAGGACTGTAGGTCTTCTTGATTCTGGACAATATATATGGTAATCAATCCAAAGAATTCGGACCCCCCAGACTGAGCCAGCACGCTGGCTACTATCTGGGTGTGTCCCTGAGGGGGGGGACAGTGAATCTGACTGACAGCAAATAACAAAAAGGGAAATCTGAATTTCACCACATACTGGTCATCAATCATTATTTTCTCACATTTCCTGTCCCCTCCTTACCAAAATGCTTGACTTCTTGCTTACCCTGATTTTGGATTCTTAGATGTGTTCCTTCCTCCTTGTCTTGTCCTCCTGGTCTTCTGACTTCCTGTCTGCTTCCCTGGATCTTGGATAACTGGCACTAGTGTTTGGCACCTCCTGCACTCTCCACCCTTACCTCGATTTCATTGTGACACTGAGGTTTCAGTCCCTTATTTCTCCCAAGAGCTTGGCTCCATGACTCTCCTCAAGAAGTGACAATAGAAGCATGGCTCAGTTTTCACATACATATACCCTCCCCCCCCATACACACATGTACATACATATACATACACATAATTAAATGACTATTTATTTCGATGTAATTGGTTTCCTTTATAATCATGTATGTTTTATAGTATGCATTTAACAACATGATTCTGAGAAGGCTTTCACCAGACTGCCAAAGGGGTCCATCACCCCCACAAAAAGATTAAGAAACTCTGGGTCAAACCTTTATACCACTAATATGGCCTGTGCAAAATTAGGATGTCCCTGAGTCTTTGAGCATTGACTGAGACAGCAAAGGGCTTGAAGTACAGGGCATCAGATTATCGTTATATGGAGGGGGATTTTAGCATGTCCCCCGGCCCCTCCCTCCCCCAATCCCAGGGACTTCCCTGAGCCCTGATGTGACAAATCATTTCCGTTCTATCATGAGTTAAGCTCTAGTTTCCCTGGAGACCAGAGTTGAAAACCCCACAGCAAACTGATTTCCCAGACTAGGTTGATGGATCAGGAGACATGGCATTTTTTGGGGGGGGATAGGGTGGGGTCCAGACTTCAGTGTAAGGAACATCCAATGTGGAAACTCTCAACCAATGCAGAATGGTGCCTTCTTTGCAGTGTATAATCTTAGAGAGTTGCCCAGGGCAGCAGTTCTCCAACTTTTAAATCTCAGACCCCCTTTATATTTTTAAAAATAATGGTGGACTCCAAAGAGCTTGTGTGTGTGTGTGTGTGTGTGTGTGTGTGTTATAGCTATTGTTATCTACCAGATCAGAAATTAGAGCATCTTAGTGTTTTTTAGAAAATTGCTTTGACCTTTCTGACTCCCTGAAGTGGGGGTCCCTTCTCTTCCTCCATCTTCGGGAGCTCTGATTTGTGAGACCTGCTGGCCTGGGTACTGAGAAGTTAAGTGACTTTCCCATGATCACATGACTTGAATGTGGGAAGAGCCCAGGCTTGAATGGAGGTCTCCCTGTTATAGGCAACCCTCCCCCACCCAGTTATTATCAGCATCCTTGTAATTATTGGTGTGCATAGAGGGCAGGCAGAACAGCCTGTCAGACAATCTGAAGCATCACCAAGACCCAGCCAAGCTCTATTTGGGAGAGGGAGAAATGAACGACTGACCTATCCTGGCCTGCAGAAATCACCTGTCTTTTCCTAATTCTTTCCTGAAGGGCATCCCTAGGGCTCCAGCTCCTAGCTGGGCACCTTGTCAAATCCGGCCTGTCAGACAGGGCCCCAGGGTCCCTTATTTCTTATCCTCCATCCACGGCTCTCATACCCTTCATCAAAGTCTCACCTGATTCTAAAGAAGGGGGCTCAGGGAAGGTGACATTGGGGTTTGAGAGACAGAAGTCACCCAAGAATCTCCTTCCCAAAGTAACTTCCACAGAACCACACCCCCTTCCAACCAAATTGGGGAAAAGGGGCACATGCATATATATATATATATATATATATATATATGTGTGTGTGTGTGTGTGTGTGTGTGTGTGTGTATGTATGTATGTATGTATGTATGTATCCCCTCCTCTCCCCTCCCTAAAAGAAACCGTTCTTTCCTCTCTGGGCCTCCCATCCCAAGATAGAACCCCTAGACTTAGAATCCTGGTCAAGCACAACTCCAGGGGGCCCCCAGATCCTGCCAGCCAAGTCCCAGAGCCCCTGGCCACTTGTTATCCCCCAATCAGTCCCTGGGGCCCAACCCAGAAAATTACGATTTAGTGAAAGCTTGGACCCCAAACACATCATTGGCCTCTGCTCCCTGAACATTTCCAGAGTGCAGTCTTACAAGCCGGGCCCAGTCATGGGGACATCGAGGGGACATCGAGGGTCCCTCGCTGCCTCAGGAACATCTGCTGAGGCATTTACCAAGTTAATAGATTAGCTCTGAGAACTGGGCAGGTGTTTTTCAGCACAGCCAGAAAACATCAAAATCAGATTGCTCTCCAAGCCTTTTCCGTGCAGGCAATCGAGTTAGAATGACTCATACGGTCTAACAGATAATAAAACACACATAACATTTGCTTTAAGGTACAGGTGGGGGTATTTTGTCCCGCGCTTAGGAGAAACAAAAACTAACTCTATTTGGGAATAGAGTAATTGAATACAGATGGGAGGAGGTAAATGAAAGAATTTAGCAAATATCTCAGTGGAATAGCTAATGGGAATGAGACAGAATAGGAAATTAAAAATTATTCGAAGCAGATGGACCATTCTTTGAGTTTTTTAAAATTTATTAGGGCTGCAAAAAAAATGTGTCTGTTTATTTTCTACGGCCATGAAATTAATGACTTGGTGAGTTTTGCTTGTGCAATTTTATGACTGCCATGTCATCTGTCATAATTTGGGTGCTGTTTGATATGGATTTATGAATGTCGCAGCCCCCTCCCCCCCACTGTGATTTATTGGTCTTGGTCATATGTGAATTAGACCATCACCTTTCTTAGGGAGAAATGCCAATGACAGATTGAACCAGCAGGCCCCAAGCTGGGGCCACAGGGATTTCCCCAGCACCCCCCTCCCCAGGCAAGTTTGTGAGTTGGAGGGGAGGTTTCATTTAGGGGCTGTGGGAGTGGTGTAGGAATGGGACTGCCTTAAGCTTCCTCAGTTAGGGTGATCCCTGAGCAGCAGGGCCCATAGGGAGAAGGGAAAAAAGATATGTCAGGGGGTCCCTATGGGCTTCTTTCCCTTGGAACTTAGCTACAAGCAGGAATCAAGGGGTTTTCTTTTGTGTTCAGCTCATCCAATTGCTGCTTCCCTGAGGTTCCTAATGCAGAAGAGCTTAACTTTTGCCCCTTCTGTCATGAAGGAGACCGCGGGACACTGTCATGGAAGGTGACCTCCTGGGATGCCAAGTCTTAGGAATTTCTCTGAGTGATGTCACCATCGTCTTGTGCAAGGCCAGTGACCCTGTGGGGGCTTGGGAGTTTGTCCAGGACAGACTGTATCAAAAGATTGGGAGCAGCTTCCATCCTAACCCCATCACTCCATCCCAAGCAGATGGACTCTCTCCAGGAGGCCAGCTCCCTCTGCCTTCCTGACATCGTCTTGGCCCTGCTCCAGCTATGGTTCCAATCCCCTCTCCTTCCTCTCTCCCCCACCTCCCCCATCCCATACAGAGATGACTAATAGCATCCACAGACCATGTGTTCTAGAGCAGCAGGGGGTTGACAACCAAAGGGAGGGGATGCTGTAGGCTGGGGAACAGGCCAGGAAAGAATTGCTCCAGCAGGCAGTGGTCATTGTCTGGTGTGGCTGTTTGCCAGGGGACTGGGTGGGAGGGGCATTGTGGAATGGAGAGGGTAGTGAGTAGAAGTGGGCCCAGGACAGAGAGCCTGAGCCTTCTTTGGTTCTGTCTACTTGGCCCATGTTTAGATATTAATCATTAACATTTAGGAAGTCAGTTAGAGTAGGAGTTAGCTCCTTGCTTTACAACAATGGTGAACAGTTAAGGGAACCCTGAGTCAGAGGTACTGGTCCCTCTATGTCCCTTCATACTTTAAGGAACTTTCAAATACTCATCACCATCAAATTCCTGGTTGGAAATGATGAGAATAAAGCACTTCCAAGCATACTAATCCTCTTATTCCCAGCACAGCACCATAATGGGAGTTATAACACATGTAGCATTCATGAGGATGGGCCTACAGGGTGGACCTGACCACTTCTGGGAAAATGAGTTCTCTCCTCTGAAGGACTCAGTAGATGTGGCAATCCCTATGTGTTCCTTTGGTCCCTGACCCCATAATGGGTGATAGAAGGTGAGGCTATGTCAAAGCTCCATTAGATAAGATGGGTCACTAAACTAGGAGTAATGACTCATTCAGTGGACCTTAAAAACAGACTGACTACCATCTATCTTGCATCCTTTGACTCTTTTAATTTAATTTTATTATTAATTTTTGGAATAAAACAAGCATTTCCATAATATAGTAGAACAAAACAAAGATGATTACATACCTTTGACTCTTCAAGTGACTTCCTAAGAAGGGGTAACCTTGTCTTCTCTGATAGCATGGTGACTGTTCTTATGACATCTAGAGCAAGGGCCTCTTCTTGAGTCTGGGACCTCGAAGCCCCTGGCTCCTCTTTCCATTTTGTTTTTCCTTCTTGAGCATAGGTGATGGAATAGTGATCCCGAGATGTACCTACGTTAGAGGTAACCATGTGGATATGAGAGCCTGCAGTTCCTGGGTTCCTTAGTTGGTGCCACCTGAGGAACCTAGGTTGTGGTGAGGCAAGTGCTTTGTAAAACAGTGTGTAAATATAACTACTAATAATAGTGATTCCATATTTCCTAAACAAAAATGTGCTGATGCAGATGATCTTGTTAGCCATAAAAACACAGACCACTAGCAACAGATAACCTCAAGCCACATATAACCTAGCAGCATTTCTGTTTTCCTTGGGGATGTAACTGTCCAGTGGGTTGGGAAGGGCACCGGACAGGAAGTTAGTTGACCTAGATTCTAATCCCAGCTCTTCAGCTAATAAACTGCATGACTCTGGGCTAGTCACTAACTTCTCTGGCCCCAGTTTTCCTCATTGGCAAATTGAAGTCGGGTTAGATATTCTGGAGGCTCCTGCTAGCTCTGTGGTCCTTCCAGCTTTAACATTTTGTGACTTTCTGAGTTTATTATGTGACTCCATAATGAATACTCCATATGTTTACACCTTCTCTACTCTCCACTCCAGCAGAATTAGCTTCCTTAATTCTATTCTGCTTGGATTGGTGTCATATTGAGGGAAGCTTCATAGCTTTAGAACCAGAGCGGTCCTCAGAAGCCATTGAATACGATCTCTCTCTCTCTCTCTCTTTCTCCACACACACATGTACATGCAAACACATACAGTCACAAGATATATATACACACCATGTACATGCACAGATATACACATGCACATACCTACACGTATAACTACACACCTATACATATATACACACGCTTATATACATTTGTGTGTGCACACGCACTGGGGTCCATAGAGATTAAATGACTTGCTTACACAGCTGTGAGCATCAGATTCTGATTGGAACCTGGGTCCTCTGGCTCCCAATGCAGCGCTCCTGCTGTGATATCATGCATAGTGCTCCCTGAGACTGAGTGCTGAGGGGTGTCTTGGAAGCCTGAGGAGGAGGTGCAGGAAGAGTCTGACTTGGTCTTTTGAAAGCGACCTAAGTTGTACTGGCTGTGTGACCCTGGGCAAGTCACTTAACCCTCATTGCCCCACAAAAAAAAAAATAGAAAGAAAGAAAGAAAGAAAAGAAAAAAAAAAAAAGAAAGCAGCCTAAGCTAAGGCTGCCATCTAGGCCTTGATTCTCCGAGCCTAGCTGGACTTGGGCCTGCCAGGACTGGCCCGGATGCATCCTCTAGCCCAAGGTCAGCCACACTCCTCCGGACAGCATGGGAGGCCCTTCCCCCAGCTCCAGCTGCAAAGATTCTTTAAGATCCTAGTCCTTGGCCGTGAAGGGGCAAGATTTATGGGGAGATTTTAGTTTTGGTAGCTGGACTGGGGTTTCCTGAATGCTTTTCATCCAGATGGCCCCCGGAGAACAAGGTTGGATGAGATTTATTTTCTGGGAAGAGAGAATGTGAAGGAGAAATAAGGGGGAGGGGGTGCCAGCCTTTGGCCAGGGCCTGCCCCAGGGGGTAGAAACTTCTCCTGTCTTTGAATAAAGGAAATGAGCCCCTTTGAAATGTTCTGGGGTTGTTGCAACCTGGTGTGATTCTCAGGGCCTGGAAGTCTTAAGGGAGAATGAAAAAACAGACTTAGGAGGAAGGGGTGAAGAGTTGGAGATTTTTCTGCTTGAAGCAGAGGATGAGGAGACTAGATAGAGAACTGGCAAAAACAGTTTTTCGTCCATTCCTTCCTCTGAACCCCTTACAATATTTATCATCGGCACCAGTGGTTTCCAACTCAAGTAGAAACCGAGCCACTAAACTGTACCTAAGGATCACTTTGGGCTGAGCGCTGATTTAGGAAACCTCATATTAACATTATCTATGTTTTGTTGTATTTTAATTTACTTTGTTAAATATTCCCCAATTAACATTTTAATCTGGTTCTGCCTCACTGACCCACAGTTGTGGGTCCAACTGGAACCTGAGACCATGTGTTGATACCTTTGGTTTATGACACTCAGAAAATTATGTAGAAGTCCACAAAATCTTCTCCTCTCTTGATGGAGGTGCCCACTCAGTGGAGACAACTCCAGCAGGCTTGGGCTGGTAGTTAAATTTTCAATGTGTGCACTTACCCCTCAGCAAATTAGGGTTTGATTTATTGTTTTGTTGATTGTCTAGACTTGAGAAAGTGATGGGGGAAATGTTACTAATGTAGATTAAAATTTTAAATGTGTCTTACATGCACTAGAGAGCCAGTTGTTAAACATTTATTAGCACAGCACTGTGGCCACCTCTTCCCCAGTTCCCCTGAAGATTTGTGAAGTAGCACTGGGGTTATTTTGGAGTAGCTAGGCTATACAGTTCAATATCTAGCTTCAGATACTTACCTGCTGTGTGATCCTGGGCAAGTAAAGTCCTTATTTACCTCAGTTTCCTCATCTGTAAAATGAGCTGAAGAAGGAAATGGTAAATCATCCCAGTATTTTTTTGGAGGGGCAGGGCAATGAGGGTTAAGTGATTTGCCCAGGGTCCCACATCTAGTAAGTGTCAAGTGTCTGAGGCTGAATTTGAACTCAGGTCCTCCTGAATCCAGGGCCGGTATTCTATCCACTGTGCCACCTAGCTGCCCCCTCATTCCAGTATTTTTTGCCAAGAAACTCCAAATGGGATCAGGAAGAGTCAGACACGACTGAAAAATGACCCAACATTTATTTGTTCAATGGGGTCATTTAAATGACTCACCCCAACCAAGCAACAAGCTTTGGTTAAATACTTGCTATGTATCAGGCATTGTTCTTGGTCCTGAAGATAATGAAGGAAAAATAAAAAACAGCCAAGGTGCCTACAATCTAACAGGGGAGACAACATAGACATATAGAGGTAGATAAAAAATACATAAAAGGAGATACAAGGTAACCTTAGAGGGAAACTGCTAATAGCCTGGGGAAAACTCCTGCAGAAGATGATATTTCAAGCTTTGAATGTTAAAGGAAGCCAAAGATTCTAAGAGGTGGAGGTTAGGAGAGAGGGAGAGCATGGGGGAGGGAGGGACAATAGCCAATGCAAAGGCATGGAGATGGTAAATGGGAATGTTGTATGTAAGGAACACTAATGAGGGCAGTATGGCTATAGCTTAGATATGTGAATGATATGTTAAAATCCTAGAGTAAGAAGTTACAAATAAGGTGACAATTGGGGTGTTCCACTGAACCACAAGACTCAGTGGGAGGTATCGATATGAATGTGAGGTATACTGCCCAGGGATTAAGGAAGAGAAGAGGGAAATGGGTAGGGACCATGTTTTTGCCTTTCTTTATATTCCCAGTGGTTGGCACAGTGTCTGCCATATAATGAGTGCTTGTTGATTGACTAACTATAAGCTGGTTTGCAATAGAAAACAGTCTTGAATGAGTGGTTCAGGAAGTCTGCCTATAGATACCTGAGGGTGCTTTGTGTGTGAGAGAGATCAAGAGCTGTGGGATCTGTGTAGATAATAACAATAATGATAATAATACTATTAATATATTACTATTATAATATAGTATTCATATAATGATTTAAAGTTTGCAAAATACTTTACACATTTGATGCTCACAACAACCCTGTGAGGTACCTACTATAGTTATTCTTTGTATCCTGAGGGCCTCACACAGTGCCATTTTACAGATGAGGAAACTGAGGCTAAGAATAAGTGACTTGCCTGAAGTCACAAAGCTAGTAAGTGTCTGAGGAATAATTTGAACTCAGGTCTTCTTGACTCCAAGGTCAGGGCTCTAGCCACTGAACCGCCTAGTCGCCATAGGAAAGTTTCAGAAGAATAGTGGCTCTCTGACCCAGAAGGGGCTACTTTCAGGTTGCTAATACAAAAGCTTTGAAGCAGCCTCTCTATACTGTTAGAGAACCTGTCTGTTGGGGTTGGGGACAAGTGCATTAGAGGCTGTGGTTACTTTTGGTAACTTCTTTTTAAGGGTTGGAGTTTTTACTGCTTTGAATAATAGTGTCAGGGATCTTTGCCAACAAAGGTAACAGCAGCAAGGATAGAGCAGAACAGCAAATGATTCAAAATTCTTTCTTCGATGTGTGATGTTTTAGAAATTTTACTTCAAAGAAATGAACAAAGCCATTCAGTAAAGACACAACTCAAGAGATGTTAGGAAACTTCCTAGCTTACCTGTCTGAGGCCTTCTCTTTGTTTGGAGCTAGATAGGTGACTTGGCTTCCCAGATTGATACAAAGCACCAGCTTAAACAGAATTGTTCCATATCTAAGCTTCTTTCTGTTAGTTAGACCTTGGGGGGAGCAGGCTTAGGAAGTAAATACTTTGGTTCCCTTCCATCTTTTAGCTGTAAAAGAGAGGGTGAGTAACTCTTATGGGCGAAGGGAAGAAATGGGGAAGTAGGTACAGGCCTTGAGTTGATTTCATCTAGTAATGGAGTATTATTGTTCTGTTCACAGATGGCTGCTGTAGCCCAGAGAATAATTTCCACTGTAGTGGGCTCCTTTTATTATCCCAAATCAGAGTGACCTCTAAAGGTTTAAAGATTAGAGCAGTTGAAGAACTGAGAACAATGGTTAATCAACTAATCAACATTTCAAAGAGCAGTCGATAAAAGGTGATAACCTCCTAAAACCCAAGTGAACAGACACTTCAAAACCTCCTAAGCCTTTCTCTTCAGAGTATCTCTTCCCCTTTCCCCCCTTTTTATTCTCTTTCCCAGTATCTCTGTGTACAACTTATTTTCTTGCACTTCTTGCCCCACTTTGCAAGTGATTATGAGAACTGTTCAAGGTTGTTTTTATTTTTGTTTGTTTCTTAGTATTTCCTTTCCAGAATCAAAGACAATTCAATTTTGGATGATTGTACTTAATAAAGTTGTAGGCTCCCAGTAGCCTTCATTTTAAAATCAGGAAGAATTGAACATTTTATCCTCTAAGGAAAACCAAAATTAAGTTGCTTTGATATGTGCCCTTTGATGATTTTTCCCCCCTTTGGGTTGGTGTCCCTTAATATAATAAAATTCCCCCATACCAAGTTTATAAGGAACCCCCAAGGAGGATGGCAGTGCTGAAGACTTCTTAAGAGAAGTTTAAGCCCTTGCTGAGAATTTTGGGATGTGCAGTTTTTGAGCATAGAGATGTTTGGATTGGACTATTTGAGATAGTTTGAGATAATGTTGTTCAGTTGTGTTTGACTCTTTGTGACCCCATCTGGGATTTTCTTGGCAAAGATACAGAAGTGGTTTGCCATTTCCTTCTCTAGCTCATTTTATGGATGAGGAAACTCAGACAAACAGAGTTACAGCTAGTGGTGTCTGAATCTAGATTTGAATTCAGGTCTTCCTCACTCCAGGCTTGGCACTGTAACCACTGAACTACCTAGCTGCTCTGTTTGAGATAATACAACCCTGAGAAAAGCTAATATGAAGACAGTGCTGGCAGCAAGGGCAGCCTTTACCCAAGTGTTCAGCAGCAACAGTTGGAAACAGCAATGGGGACTGAGCACTGATGGGTGTGGGTATTGATAGCTGTCTATTCGTTGCTAATACTCAGGGAGAAGGAGAAGAAGCTGGAGCCGGAGACCAGAGTGGCAGCCACTATTAGTGTATCAGGAAGATGTGTTCAAATCTCTCCTCAAACACTTAGTTGCTGTCTGACCCTGGGTGAGTTGCTTAACATCTCTGGGCCTCAAGTTTCCTCATCTGTAAAACAAAGGGGTTGGACTTGGTGTCTCTGTTCAATTTCTTGTTTTGTTTCTTTGATCCTGTTTTCTCTTTACATAAAACATCTATGGCCAACCGAAACGTGCATATTTTCTTCTGTATATTCTGGTTTTGTTCAATTTGGGGGAAAGCTCTGCTTGTTTTAACTACATAGAAAGAAATTGGTTAGGATGTTTCCTTCTTAGTTTAGGGTAGACACCCCAGTCTCTAGTTAATAGTTAGAGGAAAGAAATCTCTTTTCTAACTTGGAAGCAAAAGAGTTGTTAGTTGTCTGTGTAAATATGTACATATGGATGGATGGATTTGTCTGTCTGTCTGTCTAACCTCATTTACAAAACCCACCCTGAGGCCTTCCCTTTCCTAACGAAGACCTCCCCAGAGTTCCTAGCTCTCCAGGGTTGAGGTTTTTGAAGATCATCTTTAGCATATAAAGATAATATATCTTTATATATTATATATTATCATGTCACATCTTCATGTCACATCTGCAGAGTTGAGGATGAGCTGTACTAATTCATTCACACTTGCTTGACCCATGTTATTAATATTAGCAATTTATTTAATATTAACAGCAGATATTTATATACTTGAGGCAGCTAGGTGGCTCAGTAGATAGAGCACTGGGCCTGGAGTCAGGAAGACCCGAGTTCAAATCTGACCTCAGAAATTTGCTAGCTGTGTGATGTTGGGCAAGCCACTTAATCTCTGTTTGTCTTAATCCACCGGAGAATGAAATGACAAGCTACTCCAATATCCTTGCCAAGGACACCCCATGTGGGGTCAAAAAGAGTTGAACATGAATGACATGACTGAACAACAATTAATATACTGACTTTCCTGTCTTTTATTTCACTTGAACCCTACAATAATTTAATGGGAATCATTCCCATTAAATTCCAAAGTGCCTTTTGTTTTTATATCCCTAAGGTGTGCATGTTGCCTACATGGGCTATATGTATGCCCACATCTGTTTGTTTGGCTGTGCCTCTCTGGCAGGCAGGAATAGTTATCTTCTCAGTCTTCTTTGCCCCTGTCTGAGGAGACTTTTTCCTATACAGGAGGGGAAAGAAGATTGGGGCTAGAAGGCTGGCTGGCTCTACTATCCGCAGAGAGGGGATATTGGGTTGAATTATATCTTTCTGCCATCTTAAATATTGTTGGTCTAGAGGAAATATTTATTAGGTTCAAGCTGTGCTCCTGGTCACTATGCCTTTTAGTGGCACCTCAAGTTATATCTAAAGTCTTGCCTCTTTTCTCTCCAAATATCAGCTATACAAAGACCATCACACATAGTGAATGGTAAACAAACCCATTTTCCCCAAACCAATAATAAACAGAAATGAAAGAAGTTATATAGACTACAATATACCAGATAATATACAGAATGAATGAGGTTTTCTGTTGGAATTAAGATGAGAGAGAGACAGAGACAGAGACAGAGAGAGATAGCAATAGAGAGACAGCGAGAGATTGAGTCCCAGATCTCACTCAAGGATAAATTCCTGAAGTCTCTAGTCTGGTACGCTGGGAACAGGGACATGCTCAAGGTGACAGCTTCTTTAAATGCCAGCTTCTTCCTGGAGTCTTTCTCTTCTTCCAAGAACCTCTTCCTAAATAGAGCCTGGTAGTACATATGTGTATGTTTTCCACCCAAAGTGGAAGTCAGAAGCCCAGGGTGTTTCCTCGCCCAAGCTCTTCATCAACTTTTACCATTCCCAGGCAGGCATGGAGCATTGAGTGATCCTCCTCTCTACCAATGAGGAGGGCCTTATGCAAATAGAAATAATTTTAGGAAATACTGTCTCTCCCCATGTACCTACCCACACATTCCCCTTCCCCTTTAAATCTTCTCCTGTAAGAAGAAAAATAAAAGTAAAAACACCTGATGCTATAACCATGTAGCCAAGTATGACAATGGAGAAGGAGGGAGGAATGTTTCATTGTTTGTACTCCAGGACCATTATTGGTTATTCATTCTTTTCCATTTACATTACTCTAGCCTATTGTTCTTATGCTTCAGCTTTTCACCCTGTATCCTACAAATCTTCTCATGTTTTTCTTAATTCTTCACATTCATCATTCCTTATTGCACAATGAGATGCTCTAAGATTCATATGTCCCAGTTGGTTCATTTTCCAGGTGATGAAAATGATGGAAAACCTCATTTACAACAAGAAAACCAAGGTTTGGGAGAGGTTAAGTGACTTGCCTATGGTTACATAGGTTGCAAGTGTCAGAAGCTGGTGTTGAACCCAGGAATCCTTTGACTACAGACCCATAGCAAAGGAGTGTTAGGAGGCTGAGTGTGTAGCCTGTGGCTGTGGAACAGAGTGATAGCAATGGGGCCACATGATTCCTATATCCTTGGCCCCATTAATATCCTGTTCTAACTCACCCACAGAGCCAAGCAGCCAGATTTTTGGAAGCTAGCACCGTCCTCCCCATGCCCACCTCCACAGGGGCATGAGGAGCCTTCCCGTCACTACACGGCCCCTCTCATTGATAACACTCTTTGTGTCTACAGCAGGCTCTTGGAACTCTCTCTGTGCCAGCCCAGGGTCACGCATTTGGTTCTGACTGCTCCACAATGTCTTTAGGAGGTGAACTATTAAAAATACATTAGCCCGGTGAGGGTGGTAATGAGCCAAATGCTGCCTGTTTGGGAGATAATCTGGGAGTCTCTCTGCCTCCTTCCCCGCCTGCTGGCCTCCTTTTTCTCTCCCACTTGCCGTTTGGAACTCATTTGCTTTTGCCATTATTGGCTTTAAACGGAGAAATTAGCAGCTTGAGGTGCCACTGATCTCTGGTTATAGATTTGGAGCTGGGAAAAGGGGGTGTATAAGCATGGCCGTCTGTGCCTGTCCATCTGTCTGTCTCAGTCCATCTGTCTCTGCCTTACCCCCGTCCAGAGGTTTTTGTATGAGTCTCCCTGTCTGTCTGCATGTGGTCATTCATCTATCTCTATTTGCCCCTGTCCTTTGCTGAGTCTGTCTGTGTCCATATCTGCCTGTCCTTCTGTCTGGGTCCATGTCTTCACATTCATCTGGATTTATTCATCTGTGCCAATCCACCCATTTATCTCCATCTGTGTGTCTGTGTCCATTCCTGTGTTCTTGTCTGTGTATCCACCTGTGCCCATGTCTGCATGCCCATCTGTGCCCATGTCTGTATGTCTGTGCTTCTTCTTCTTCTTTTTTGCCAGCTCTTTCAAAACTTAAAATTAACTCATATTTACATCTTGCCAGGTCTCAGGACCTTCCAAAGATCCTTAGGTATTGCTCTAGCCTTTGGGCAACAGATGATCCAAGCATGAACATTTGCCTTCTGTAGCTTACTGTCGAGGGGAGAAAGTGGGAATGGAATTTTCTTTAAATGTGCTGCCAGTTTCTGGAGCTAGTTTTGAAGGATTAGCCTCATTTCCTAACAGGTGGGTAGGTAGTCACTAGGGGGCGCCCTCCTCCTTGGTACTTAGGCTAGATGACAATGGGTGGGACGGGGTAGGAGGCTTGTTGTTGTTTGTCCTTTGTTCTCCAAGAAGACCAAGACTTCAGGAAGGTGGTGTCATGGACTTGCAGTGAATTGGATTTAAATGAGGGAGGACTGTGCAAAGTCACCAGACTCACTCTCTTCTCCAGAGCCATATGGGTCCAGTGGCAAGATAGACATCAGGACACCAGGAGATGGCTCCGGATGTTTGAGACAATCAGGGTTAAGTGACTTGGCCATGGTTACACAGCTAGTAAGTGTCAAATGTCTGAGTTCCTATTTGAACTCACATCCTCCTGACTCCAGGGCCAGTGCATTATCCACTGCGCCAACTAGTGCTTACCTATCATTGGGCTACTACTAGATCAGGAAAGGTTCACGTTGGCTCTCAATTCAGAAAAGCTGCCTCCCTCTCTGAACATCCCAGTCAGTTCTGGGAGGAAAAAAACCCCAAACCATGGGGGTGTGGTTGTACACATAAATATAATTAGCCCAAACATGATGGATCAGGATAAAAAAAAAAAATGTCACCATATGCAAAAAAAAAAAGGAAACTGAGGGGTGTGTCCATTAACTGGAGAATGCCTGAACAAATTATGGTATATGTATGTGATAGAATACTATTGTGCTATAAGAAATAGAGAAGGGGATAGTTTTAGAGAAAGCTGAGAAGACTTGTATGAACAAGTGCAAAGTGAAGTGAGCAAAACTAGAACAAATTATATGATATTGTAAAGACAAACAACTTTGAAAAACTCAAGAACTCTGATCAACACAATGGACAGCCACAATTTCAGAGGACTTAAGATGAAACTGAACTCAGATTGAGACTTTTTTTTTCCCCTGGACATGGTCAATGAGGGAATTTTTTTTTTGTTGTTGATTATACATGTTTGTAACAGAAGTTTTGTTTTTCTTGCTTTCTCAGTGTGGGAAGGAAAGAAAGAATGTGAATTTGAAAATAAAATTTAATTTAAAAATTGGCCACCATAATTCCTCTCTTGCTTTGTCATGCGGCTGGGTCTTCAAAGGCTTTACCAATGAAGTGTAAGCTCTGGAAGTTCATATGAAGCTAGAAAGGCTTTGAGTATGGTCTCAGAGTCACCCTGTGCCTGGGATTAGAGGACCAGTCAGTGGGTTGGTCACCACATGCTAAATCCTTTGTCCATAGCAATTCTAGAAAAGATAAAAATAAAAAATTAAATTCAGCAAGTATTTATTAAGTACTTCCCCTGGACCAGATACCATATGAGGCAAACATGCACCAGTCCCACAAAAAAATAGCCCTCAGTCCTGTGTGTAAATGAATGAATGGACGAATGGATGCAAAAGCATTTGTGAAGACCTATTTTGTGACTAGCACTGTGCTAGGAACTGGTGATACAGAAACAAAAGCAAGGAAATCTCTGCCCTTGAAGAGCTGGTATTCCAGTGAGGGAAATAACTTACATGAGGAAGTGGTGACCAGAAGAGAAAACTTTGGTCTGGGGAGCGGCAGGGATGGACAATTGAGCCAAAGGATAGTCCATTGTTATGCCCTTTCCAGAAGCAATGGTAGCTCCAATTGGATGGCGATTGTCTGTGACTGGAATGACCTCCTTCCTCTTTTCTGCCTCCTGGTTTCCCTGACTTCCTTCAAGTCCCAGCTAAAATTCTGCCTTTTATAGGAAGCCTTCTGTGATCCCCCTTAATCTTAATGCCTTCCCTCTCTTCATTATCTCTAATTTATCCTGTCTATGGTATATTTGTCTATGATCATTTGCAGGTTGTTTCCACCATTAGGCTGTGAGCTCCCCGAGAACAGGGACTGTCTTTTTTGCCTTTCTTTGTACCCTTAGTGCTTAGCATAGTGCCTGATACATTGTAGGTACTTAATACGTATTTATTGACTGACTGGTGGAAAGTAGGGGTATAAGGCATATAAAACATACATGTGGTGCTAAGGCAGATAGCAAAATACCAAGCAGAGCTGGATGGGATGTAAAGCATGGTCTGAGACTGGTTGTATATAATTGGGTACATGAATTTGGACTCACCAATCAGGACTGCTTAGCCCTAGGGAAGGGTTCCAAAGCTGAGTGGATTAACTCAGTGGAAATGGTCTCTGGAGATCTGGGTTGTGGAGTACTGTTCCAGGTGGGGAGAGAGGGGGCACAATCAGGGTAATTGGCAAGATGTCCAAAGTAGACATCTGGATGGTATATAGCCTCTTCCGTTTCCATGGTAATGGTGACAGAATGATAGAAAAGGGCATGTCGTATGCTAAGAATCACAAAGCTTTTAGGACACATACAGACATTAATTTAACTGTTGCTACTTGCAAATTCTCTATCCAATGATGAAACAATTGATACACTACTGGAGGAACTTGAGCCCATCCTTATTTTAATTCTTGCTATAAAAGAAGCCACAAGACACAAAGAGGTTGGATCCTAATGGAAAAATGGGTCACAGGTTAATCTCAGAGAAATAAATCAATTAGTTGGCAGAGCTGGTTTTGTGGTGTGTCTAAAGGCAACAAGAAACATCGTTTCATAGGACATTTGGTCCTCTTACCTTGTAGCTCTCAAGATGAGCAAAGGCAAGGAAGTAACCATGTTTAATATTATTTATTATATGGATTTATACAATGACTTAAGATTTATAAAGTTAAAGCTAATGTGCCAAAATCTGTTGTGAAGTAGAAAAATTCTACAAATAACTTGACAAGAGCCTCCAAAAGAAGTCAGCAGATGCCCTGATATTTGATGATTTTAGTCTACCCAACTCCTTGATATAAGGTAAGCTGACGAAAAAATATAGTTTAGGATTAAGAAGTGAAAAAAGCCAAAGGCTCATTGATTAGTTAGAAACTTTAGGTATGTATATGATGAATGCTCTCTTCAACAAGATGGCTAGAAGCCCAATGATGTGGTAAGCGCCAAATGACACCACAAGAAGGTGAAGTCAGGAAATGACTGGCTGATGATGTGGGAATCATTTCAGAATCACCTTTCTCTGTGTTTTCAGATCTTTGCTTTAGCAAAGACAAAAATTAACATACAATTAGAAGAAAGGATAAATATTAGGAGGCACTATGTACAATTACATAGTTCTTTTTTGTTTTTGTTTTTTTGCAATTACATAGTTCTAACCCATTTTATTTAACTAACGTATTGACTGAAAAATGGGAAATGGATAAAAGTTAAGACATTGACTCTAATTATTGTCATTCTCAGAGTTTAACTCATATAAAATAATCACTGCAATATATAGGCCCAAAGAGCCCAGAAAATGCTTTAGCTAGCAAAACACTTGATTTACACCAGTTTAGAATAAAAGTTCATTTACCAAACATCTCTGAAGAAGATAAGAAATTAAAAACAGTGTTGCCTCATAAAACAGTGAAAAGCAGTGGAGGAGAAAATAAGCCTGCCAAATGTTCAGTGTGAGATTCAATGAAGACAGAGCACCTATAGATGAAACCAGGAAGACTGACAAGATTGAAATCAATCAATAAGCTTTTATTAAGTGCCAAGCATTACTAGACATACAAAGGTATACAAACAAACCCCAAAATGAAACAGCCTCTAATCTCAACAAGCTGGTTTCCAAAGTAAATATGAAGTGATTTCAGGAGGCAGATATGAAAAGTCAAGATTGAACAAGCATTTATTAAGCACTTGCTGTATGAGAGGTGCTGTGTTGCTGAAGGAGTCAGAAAGGTATCATATAAGAAGCAATGCTTGAACTGAGTGTTGGAGGGAAGGATTCTAAGGGACAGGGAAGAGGAAGGAGAACATTCCAGGCATGGGGGACAGCTTGTCTAAAGGTATAGGGACAGGAGATGGAATGCTCTCTGTGAAGAACAGAGTAGACTGTATTGTGTCTGAAGGGGAGTAATATGCAGTAAACCCCAAAACATAGGTGGGAGCCAAATTTATAAGGGGCTTTAAATGTCAAACAGAGGAGTTTGTATTTTATTTTAGGGGCTACTGAAGATTTTGATCAGGAGAGTGATGTGGTAGGATCTTGATTTTGGCAATATCAACTTGACTCTGGAAGATGGATTAGAGAGGAGGTAGACTGGAGCTAGAAAGACTAATAAGATGGTTATTACAATAGTCTGAGTAGGGAGGTATTGAGAACCTAAAATAGGGCAGTATCATGTGAATATGGCATAGAGAATAGACATGAGAAATGTAGAGTAAGCATTTAAAAGACCTGACAACTTATTGAATGTGGAGGGGTGGGGTTAGGGAAAAATGAGGAGTTGAAAATGACACCGATCTTGTGAACTTGAGTATCTATTCTATAACGATAATGATGCCCTTGATGGAAATAGGGAAGTTAGGAAGACGGACAGGTTTGGGAGAAAACAAAGTGAATTCTGTTTTGGACATGTTGAATTTGAGATTCCTATGGGAAATGTCCAATGGGAGAGATAGATAATTGTAGGGGTAAAGTGGACAATACTTGGCAACTACTGCTTGACTGCTGTGAGGGGGAGGGAGGAGGGAATGACAAAGGCAAAGGACTCCAGGATTTCTAGCTCTGGTGAGTATTCTCCTAGGGGTGCTAGGTGCTATATGTCAATAAATCAAGGAATGCCTCTGTTTCAGAAGGGGCAAAATTGCAGATGACCCAAATGATAATGGAAAGATGCACGGTAGGGTGTAAATAGGCTTAAGTGTAGAAGTTCAAGAAGTATTTATAAAATACTTTGCCCCCTTTCCCCCCTTAATTGGGCTTGTGATTTCTTTTTCCCCCCTTTTTTTTGCAGGGCAATGAGGGTTAAGTGACTTGCCCAGGGTCACACAGCTAGTGAGTGTCAAGGGTCTGAAGCTAGATTTGAACTCAGGTCCTCCTGAATCCAGGCCCAGTGCTTTATCCACTGCGCCACCAGCTTCCCCAAAAACATTCTTCTGAAAGAGGTGTCCGTAGGCTACATCAGACACTGTCAAAGGGGCCCAGGACACAAAAAAGGTTAAGAACTTCTCTTTTAAATAAAAATAATAATTTATGACAAAATGTTATGTCAACTTATCAATATAATACATAATACTGAAATTTTATTTACCAATGGTAAAGGCCTTTTTTGTTTTCACTAAGTGTTACTACTCATATTAATGAGGATAATATGATTGAATATGTTAAATTATTTTTTGAAAAGTCCCTATATCCTAGTGGATAGAGTAGACATAAATAATATGTATTTGTTAGTAACGGGTCAGTTAATTTCATTAATTTTTTAGACAAACATGAATTTCTTCTTTTTCGTATACTTTTTTTATTGAGGGGTACACAGTACAACAATCAAATAAGAGGTCTAATAGTCAGGAAACATAAGAATCTTTCAGCAGTTTATCTGGGTCTAAATGTTGCTTGGTCATTCAGTTGTTCCTGACCTTTCCATGGATCATAGCATGCTAATGTTGTTCATTGAAATTTTCTTGGAAAAGATACTGTAGTGGTTTGCCATTTCCTTCTCTAGCTCATTTTTCATATGAAGAAACTGAGGCAAACATGGCGAAGTGACTTGCCCAGGATCACGCAACTAGTAAATGTCCGAGGCCAGATTTGAACTCAGGTCTTCTTGACTCCAGGCCCCACACTCTATCAGAGCCACTTAGCTGCCTCTGGGTCTAAATAGTTACTGTATACAATGCAAAAACAACAAGGAAAAATGAATTGCCTCTGATTTCAACTCAGCAGAATGTCTTCAATATAAACCTGTTCTTTTATTACTTGGTTCTGCTTAATGGATGGCATAATGCCTTTATTTCCTATTCATGTTCAGATATTTAAAGTGGTGTTGTTGGTTTTTTTTTTGTTGTTGTTGTTGTTTGTGTTTTAATGAGTGAAGAATAGCAAGAAGACCTGGTGGACTGGACCTCAGCTCTTTTAGGAAGGCTGGAAAGGTAGATTTGGGCCAGGTCGTAAAGGGCTTTAAATGCTAAACAGATGAGTTTGTATTTTATTCTACAGTCAACAGGGACTCTGTGGAATTTATTGAGTAAAGTTGTGACATGGTCCGACTGTGCTTTAGGAAAATCTCTTTGGCAGGTGTGCTGAGAATGGATTAGAGCAGAGAGAGATGAAGAATGGACACTGATTAAGAAGCCATTGTAACAGTCCCAGTGAGAGGTGGTGAGCACTAATCTAAGGTGATATCCATGTGAGTAAAGAGAACTGGATGAATGGAGGTGATAGAATCATCAATTTAGAGCTGGAAGGAACCTTAGAGGCCACCAGGGCCCAAGTGCTTTATTTTACAGACCAGGAAACTGAGAGGTTAAGTGACTTGCCCAGAGTCGCACAGCTAGTTAATGTCTGAGAGATGACAAGATCTGGCAACCGCTTGTATGTGGGGTGAATGAAAATGATGAGTTGAGGATAACCCTTAGGTTGTAAACTTGAGGGACCAGAAGGATGGCAGTGCTCACAACAGAAAAAGAGAAATTCAGAAGAGGTTTTTGGGTAATGAGATCTGAGATGCAGATCTCAAACTTGCTCACTCTTACCTATCCCAAATGAAAGGATGGGGGGAGAGGGAAAGACTCTCATTTTCTGGTCATTACCTTGAATGTAGAGCCTGATCTTCAAGGGTCACCTGCTGAAACTATAAGGTGATCTAGAGGACAGAGTGAGTAAGTAAGTAAGTAAGTAAGTAAGTAAGTAAGTAAGTAAGTAAGTAAGTAAATAAGTAAGTAAGCAAGCAAGTAAGCAAGCAAGCAAGCAAGCAAGTAAGTAAGGACAAGGTAGTAAGCTGGAGGAGAGAATTTTCCCACTGGCACCCATGCATTTAGGGCAGTGATGTAGCACAGTGGATAGAGCGCCAGGCCTGAAGTCAGGAAGCCTTATATTCCTAAATTTAAATCTGGCCTCAGACACTTACTAGCTGTGTGATCCTGGGCAAGTCACTTATCCTTGTTGGTCTCAGTTTCCTCATCTGTAAAATGAGCTGGAGAATTGAAAGGCAGACCACTCAAAGAAAACCCCAAATAAAGTCATGAAAAGTCAGACTTGACTGAACAACAACAACAAAATACCTATGCATTTGCTGTTATGGGTACCTGGTGTCATGGTTTGGCTACAACTACACTAAAGAACTGATGCCTAGGGCAAAAGGATGGAGATTGGGAGCTGTAGCAAGAGTGGAAGTAGAGAATATTGGGGATGTAGGTGAGGAGTAGGAATGGTTATGTTGGAGACAAACTCTACCAATTGGCTATCATGGATAGGGTAGGATGTGACCCATCTTCCCACCTTATGGGCCATTCCATGTCTCTCTCTCCCCTCCCCATTTGGAGACCATTGTCTTATAAAGTTGCATGAAGTACTAAGAGTGACTTGTCCAAGGTCATAGAGCCAATAGATATCATGGATGGGATGTGAACCCAGGGTTTTCTGATTTCCAGTTAAACTTTCTATCTATTGTTCCTAGCTGCCTCTGGTAGAGGACATTATCAAAGACAAAACATTCATTAAGAAGAGATGGGGCGGGGCAGCTAGGTGGTGCAGTGGATAAAGTGCTGGCCCTGGATTCAGGAGGACCTGGGTTCAAATCTAGCCTCAGACACTTGACACTTACTAGCTGTGTGACCCTGGGCAAGTCACTTAACCCTCATTGCCTGACCAAAACAACAACAACAACAACAAAAACCCAGCAAACAAAAAAACAAACAAACAAAAAAGAAGAGATGGGTAGGGGGTAGCTAGGTGGCACAGTGGATAAAGCACCAGCCCTGGATTCAGGAGGACCTGAGTTCAAATCCGGCTTCAGACCCTTGACACTTACTAGATATATGACTCTGGGCAAGTCACTTAACCCTCATTGCCCTGCAAAAAAAAAAAAAAAGAAAAGAAAATGAAGAAGAGGTGGGTTATTCTTAGAGAAAAAGTAAAGGGAAAACAGGACAGTTGAGCTGGTCCTCATGAAATATTAAAAGAGCCAGAGGAGGTCCTCTGGCATGTTTGGGAAATTTTCTCTTTTTATTTTATTTATTTTTTTTTTGGTGGAGCAATGAGGGTTAATTGACTTGCCCAGGGTCACACAGCTAGTGTCAAGTGTCTGAGGCCAGATTTGAACTCAGGTCCTCCTGAATCCAGAGCTGATGCTTTATCCACTTTGCCACCTAGCTGCCCTATCCTTTGTTTTCAAAGAGGATAAATGATATCACAGGGTGATGACTTTTGTGTGAATTGGATTTCAGTGAGGCAGAGTTGTACAAAGTCATCAGCCTTATTCTCTCTTCCAGCCATCTAAGTCCAGTGGCAAGAAAAAAGTCAAGACAACTGGTGATGGCCCCGGATGCAGTGCATGACCTTGGCATCTTTAATGTCTGACCACACTCTAAGTATTCCACGGAGTCTGCTTCAGCCACCTTCATGGCCATTGGAACAAATAGTTCTCATTCTACCATTTCCCTGGGGGGAAGTCTTTAACTTAACTAATGAGTTAAGTCCCAGAGGACTGGCAAGTTATTTCTCCTCTGAGTTCCAGGAGAATCCCTGGGGGGTAATGAACTTCTATTTCCCCATCAGCTTAAACCCCCATCTGGTGTATTTTCCCCAATATCAATCGATAATTACAGTTCATATTTCTCCTATATCATTGATGTATTCAATGATTAGTATCTCACCATCAATTTAAAATCAATTAATTTTTTAAATTTTTATTTATTTATTTATTCTTTTGGTGAGGCAATTGGGGTTAAGTGACTTGTCCAGGGTCACACAGCTAGTAAGTGTCAAGTGTCTGAGGCCGGATTTGAACTCAGGTCCTCCTGAATCCAAGGCAGGTGCTTTATCCACTGTGCCACCTAGCTGCCCCAAATCAATTAGTTTTTACATTAATTAGTTAATATAAAGTTTTGACACTAGTCAATTGTTAACCAATGAACATCAATTTTTATATTAACATAAAGTTTTTATACTAATTAATTGTTAACCAATTAACACCAATTAGTTTTTTACAAAGAGCTTAGTATCTTTTCTTACTGAGAAGATATAGCAAGCACAAAGCATTTTCCCCCAACATCAGGGGAGTTGCTCTTCCATAAGTATGCACAGGAATCAGGGAAGGCGAAAAATGGGCTCAAATCGAAAGCACTTGCTGCAAGGCATTTGCCCAATCAAGTCTGTTTCCAAATGCAAGATAGCTGGTGGAGGATGGATGAGAAGAGACTCAGTGACTTATTATTGTTCTACTGCTAGTCTGTCCCCGGCTCAGCTGCCAGCGAACTCTGGAATGGATTCCAGTTCCTAGAGCTCTGCTGGTTACCTCTCTCTCTCTCTCTCTCTTTTTTTTTTTTTTAGTGAGGCAATTGGGGTTAAGTGACTTGCCCAAGGTCACACAGCTAGTAAGTGTTAAGTGTCTGAGGCCGGATTTGAACTCAGGTACTCCTGACTTCAGGGCCAGTGCTTTATCCACTGCGCCACCTAGCCGCCCCATGGTTACCTCTCTTGACTCTGAAGCTCAAAAGGTCATAGCCATTTGGAATATTTGAGTTAAGAGCAAGAATAGGGGCAGCTAGGTGGCGCAGGGGATAGAGCACCAGCCCTGGAGTCAGGAGTACCTGAGTTCAAATCTGACCTCAGACATTTGACACTTACTAGCTGTGTGACCTTGGGCAAGTCACTTAACCCCAATTGCCTCACTAAAAAAAAAAAAAAGAACAAGAATAGCCAATTCAACAAGAAAAGAAACCAATAGTAAAAGTACCAAGGTGGGGAGAAGAGCACCCTGGCCCTAGCACTCCCCCTCTCCCCACCTGGTGACTTGCATCAGTTACTGCCTCAATCACCACCAGAGCTTTGACTGGGCAGTGCTTTCTCTAGTGCCTTAGTTGGGACATTGTCTTTTCCTAGCTGTCTGTAATCTTCTCCTTAGGTTCAGTTGTCTCACCTTTAAAATGGGAATAACAACTCTTTTGCTACCTATTTCACAGACTAATGGGGAAAGATTTTTTTGGAAACCTTTCAAGGTATAGAAAGGGGAGTTATTCTAGCATCTAGCATAATGTCTTGTATATAGTAAGTATGAATAAATAATGTCAAATTGGATTTAGTTATCTGTATAACTTTCATTCATTCATTCATCCATTCAGTAGGCTTTTAAATTAAGCACCTACTATGTGCACTATTCTAGGGACAAGAATTATAAAGGGGCAACTAGTGACTCAGTGACCTGAAGTTTGGAAGACTTGATTTTAAATCTGGCCCCAGACACTTCCTAGCTGTGTGATCCTGGGTAAGTCACTTAACTCTATTTGCCTCAGTTTCCTTGTTGGTAAAATCAGCCAGAGAAGGAAATGCCAAACCACTGGAGTTTGGACAAGACTGAAATGACCGAACAACGATATAAAAGAGCTATAAAGACAAAAACTGAATGTCCCTGCTCTCAAGGAATTCACATTCATCTGGGGGTGTGGAGTGGGGACACATTAAATGCATATATTAATAATCAATGATGATGAAATAGATACTTGACCAATGAATTCATTGATATAGGAAATTCTTAGATAGGGAAACTGATGTCTATCAATGCAGGTTGATACCTTCTCTGCACCTTAATGGATTAAAGCAGATATTTGAAAGGGTTTTTTTTGTGTTATGTGGGCCCCCTTGGTGGTCTGGTGAAGCCCACTCATTCCTTCTCAAAATCCTAATCAATGATGATGAAATTATTGGGCATGGGACTTTGTCTAGAGGCAGCTGGAGGTAATCTCCCCTGAACATATATATTGGTGCTAGTGTCTTGCTGAGAGGACACAAAGAATTCCTCTGATTGGCATCTAATGACTGGGGTCGCCGCCAGAATAATTGGTAAGGAAGATCCAGGGCCACAGACTCTTGCTGGGGGAGTCTCCTCTCATGGTCTATATAAAATGAGCTGGTGGCTGCTTTCTCACCTTCTTCACCTTTTCCCTTGCACCTTCCTCTAGAGTAAACCAAAGTGGGGGGTGGGATGCCGTGTGGTGGGATTTCTACCTTCTTTGTACCCCTGGAGACTTGTAGAAGGAACATATGGCAAGTAATATGCTTGTCCAGTTGGCCTGAGAGGAGGAGTTTATGGAGAGATGCATTTGCCATGTAACTGTTAACACTGATTTTCTTAGGTAGGACCCCTTCCCCCACATCTGCCCTTTTAAAGACTGTTTACTGACTATGGCAGTAATAAATCTACTAATGTAGATTACTTGGTGTTCTCCATATTTTCTCTGCTTCCTTGATTCAGATTATTTATCACACAATACTTTATGTTACAGCCTTTGACATATAGCTTGTGACCCTAGACAAGTCAGTTAAACACTCTATTGTAGGCAACTCTCTAAGACACTTGGGATATATTTACTTGGGATCCATAGATCTACAAAGGAGTTGTGGATAGTTTTCAAGGGGTTCATGAAGCTGGATGGGGAAAAAACACATCTTTATTTTCAGTAAGCTTTAACTGGAATTTAGCATTCCCTCCAATTATTTAAAAGAATTATTTTGGGAAGGGGTTAGTGAGCTTCATTGTTCAGTCACTTTTTTTAGTCACATCCAACTCTTCATGATCCCATTTGGGCTTTTCTAGGCAAAGATGCTGGAAAGGTTTGTCATTTCCTTCTCCTCTCATCATTTTTTTTTTTAATGTATGAGGTATTTTATTTTTTCCGTTACATGTAAAGATAGTTCTCAACTTTTGTTTATACATGCTTTACAATTTCAGATTTTTCTCCCTCCCTCCCCTCCCTCCCCCCTCCCCTAGACAGCAGGTAATCTGATATAGGTTATATCTATATATCTCTATACATATACATATAGATATAGATATATACACACACATAATAACATTAATCCTATTTCTGCATTAATCCTGTTACAAGAGAAAGAATCAGAGCAGTGATGCAAAACCTCAAAATAGAAAAAAAAAAACAACAGCACCCAAAACAAAAGAAATAATATGGTTCAATCAGCATCTATACTCCACAGTTCTTTCTTTCTTTTTTTTTCTTGGATTTGGAGATCCTCTTCTATCATGAGTTCCCTGGAACTCTTCTGTACCATTGCATTGGTGAGAAGAATATAGTCCATCACAGTAGGTCAACACTCAATGTTGATGTTACTGTGTACAATGTTCTTCTGGTTCTGCTCATCTCACTCATCATCAGCCCTCTCATCATTTTTAGACTTTTTTTTTTTTTTTTTTTTTAGTGAGGCAATTGGGGTCAAGTGACTTGCCCAGGGTCACACAGCTAGTGTTAAGTGTCTGAGGCCGGATTTGAACTCAGGTACTCCTGTCATCATTTTAAAAAAAAACATTTATTTTATTTTATTTTGGTGAGGCAATTGGGATTAAGTGACTTGTCCAGGGTCACACAGCTAGTAAGTGTTAAGTGTCTGAGGCTGGATTTGAACTCAGGTCCGCCTGACTCCAGGGCCGGTGCTCTATCCACTGCGCCACCTAGCTGCCTCTCCTCTCATCATTTTTACAGATGAGGAAACTGAGGCAAACAGGGCAAAGTGACTTGCCCAGGGTCACGCAGATAGTAAGTATCTAAGGCCAGATTTGAACTCAGGAAGATGAGTCAAGCTCTATCTGCCAACTTACCAGACTGCCAATGGGGCCCATGGCATACAAAAAGTTTAAAACTCTCTGCTTTAGAGGGGCAGCTAGGTGGCACAGTGGATAAAGCACCAGCCCTGGATTCAGGAGGACCTGAGTTCAAATCCGACCTCAGGCACTTCACACTTATTAGCTGTATGAGCCTAGGCAAGTCACTTAACCCTCATTGTCCTGCAAAAACAAAAACAAAAATAGAAAAGGATTTGAGTACAGCCCTGGGGCTGGACCACATGTCTGCCATCCAAGCACCAGCCCAGCTAAACTTGGACAAGTTCATGGTCTGGTCACCGGTCATGGTCATGGTCCCAAGGCTGGTCACCGGGTGTTGTTGTTTAGCCACAATCTTGAAGACCTCTCAGGCACTTGGAGGGGTGGTGCTCTGCACCAATGTAGGAAGTATTCACATGGATGAAGTCTCAGATCTTTGAAATACCTGGTAAATGTGTCTCATCCCTCTACTAAACTAGAAACTCCATGAGGGAAGGCTCAGATGCCTCATCTGTGTCTGATTTAAGCCATGTGTCTGTCTCAGGACCCAACACTGTCCTTTCCTGCAAAGTGGGCACTTAACAAAGGTATTGAATTGAATTGAATGGTCTGGGGGAGGGAGTGGGGAACTCATTACTGCACTGGATGACTCTTGGTCCAGGTGCTTTTCTTTGGGGCCTGGGTCTCTATCATTTGTCCTCTCCTCCTTCAGGTCTCCCTGTGTCCATTAGCCTTGGCTTAGGAATGAGGCCCCAGGCTCCAAATCCCCACAGTGACAACCTCATCTCAGAGGAGGAGGATGAACTCGGGAGGAGGAAAGGACCAGAAGAGGGGTGTGTGTGTGTGTGTGTGTGTGTGTGGTGGGCGGGGGGGGGGGGGAGAGGCAGGTGGCATCAAATAACAGAGACACCAGGAAGTGTATGTGGGTGAAGCGAGGAGAAAAGGAAGTCTGCGCTGTCTTCTCCTTTAAAGCAAGCAGGTGAGGCTTCTTGACATTCCTAATTAAACGTCTGACAAGTTGACACCAGGGGCAGGGATCAAAGAAAATTGTAATACAAACAGAATTTCATTAATATACCGAGACCTCATTGGCAGGGGGGAGGGAGAAGAGGAGGAGCCTTCTATTTCCTATTAGTTTTTTCCCCCCAGCAGACTCTGAGGGTGATCCGCTTGAGGAAAAGCATCCATTGCTATCAACAAGGTAGCTTCCGAGGCAAAGGGGTAGTTTTGTTTATTTTTGCATAAATTTGATGCGTTTCTTTGGGCTGGGAGCTCAGAATCTCAAGCTCTTTTTACTTCTTTTTTCCTTCTCCCTCACTAACCAAGAAAAAGCAAAGCAGTCAGGGTCCCTTCCCAAGTGCAGAAGTCCCCAGGACCCTTTGATGGCAAGTAAATGAATATCTGCTTCGAATGGAGGCAGCTAGGTGGTACAGTGGCTTAGACCTCTGCTGGACTGGGAATCAGGAGACTCTGAGTTCAAATCCAGCCATAAATACTTGCTTTGTTTCTCCAGGCAAGCAGTAGGGATAATAATAGCACCTGCCTCTGTATGGATCACAGAAGTGGAGTTGGAAGAGACATCTGGTCATTTTTCAGACTGGGGAATTTGAGGCTCAGTAAGGTTAAGGGACTCGACTGAAGTCACACGGATAGTAACAGATTTGAACCCAGGTCCTATTACTTGAAAGCTGCTTTTCTTTCCACTATATCATGCTTCTGCTGAGATCACATATGGAAAATACTTTGAAGGACTATATGAGTATTAGCTATTGAGATCCTATGTGTGTGGACTTGGTAGCTTATTCAGAAAGTGTCCGACTGAGGGGATACTTTCAGATTTCCCAGGGAACACTAACAGAAGTCTCTTTCTCTTCTCCTTCCCTTCCCACCAATGAGGTCCTGGTATATGAATGAAGTTCTGTTTGTATTAGGATTTTCTTTGATCCCTCCCTTTAACTGCTGCCTTCTCTGGTTCCAAGTCTACAGAGTGAGGAAAGACCCTTCTCTTCTTGGGCTTTGGGGACACACCATGGAGGAAGGGGACGCCTAAGGTACCTTCTTGCTCTAAATCTATGGTCCTAAGAAACAGCTCCAGAGAGATGAAGGATAGATGGTCCAGAGGTCAAAGGATAAATGCTGAAAACTCTCTTTTGAAGAAAAAACTAAGTGGGGGAAACCTATTAGTCTAGAGAAGTGATCCCCAATTCCTCTGTCCTTCTGTTCTTCCCTCTACCTACCCCCAAACCCTCTGAGTCACATGCCCCTTGCAGGCAGAGTGGGGATTGGGGTGGAGGAGAAGGAGGCCAGAACGAGTGACAGAGATGATCACAAGCCTGATTTATACAGACTGAGAACCTGGAAGGGCCCTTGGGGGCTACCTAATCCAAATGCCTCATCTTACAAATAAGGAAACTGAGGCCCCAAGAGGCTAAATGTTTTGCCAAAGGACACATAACAAGGCAAGAGATGCTGTGAAGGTAGAGGTGACAAGATCTGGGAATAGGATGTATAGGTGGTATGAGAGTGAGGATAATTGAGAATAATGCCAAGGTTGTGAGTCTGGGAGGATGGTGGTGCTGTGGACGATAAAGGGGTAAGGTTTGTGGGAAAAGGTTCAGCTTGAGGCTTTATATCATAAAATCACAGAGAGACCAGGAATGATGCTCCTTAGGAACTGAGGATTGGGCAGGAGGAAGGAGTGACAGAGGAGGATGAAAGGAGACTTCTGGAAAACAAGACAATTTTGACCCTCCCACTCTACATCCAGAGCCTGGAGCAGGTGGTTTGCATCCCATTACATTGCTGATGGAAGCCTTGGCTGCCTCCCCCAGCCTGTCTGCTCTGGATGCCGACTGGCAGCCCCAATGGCTGCACTCTTGGCCAAATGGGTCTGGGGACAGGAGCAGGTGAATGGGGCAGGGCAAAGCCCTTCAGGGGAAAGGTGAGAAAGAGGTATGGCCAAGAAGACAGCTCCTCCTCATCTTGCTCCTAAGCCTGGAGTTTGCCATTATCAGGCCCAGTTTAAGGAGATGCTAGGAAAGTGGAGGTAGGGGAGAAGAGCTTCTGCTGAGAAATTTTGGCAATCTTCACCTAGTCTGAGACCCCAATTGGAAGATGGGAGGGGTCAGGAGGGAGGAGAAGAAGAGAAGCCTCTCCTCATGGGAGCCATCTGGTGCCAAGTGTGCTGGCTGCCCAGTCATTCACTGGAAAACAAGAGTTACTTACCATCCCTCTGCTAAAACACCCATGAAATCGACCTCTTGACATATTTCCACAGCCAGCTAATCTGGCCATGATTGGTTCAGAATGAGAGGGAAATGAGAAAATTCCAGTCCGCTCTGTAGATGAGTGGGTGATTGCCCAGGCCCCATCCCCAACCCTGGCTGGTAGGAGAGATTAGGAAAGGAGGCCTGTGAGAACGCGGCATGCCTCCCTCCCCTCCTTGTAAAAGCCAAAATCAATTTGATTTTAAGTGATTTTCAACTGATTTTTAAAAGCAATGGTGTGGAACTTATGTGTAAGGTTAAAAGGCTTCCGTTTTATTCCCTCCAGACTAAAGCAGGCATATTCCCTCCACCCCCAACACACATTTTATTCAATTTGCTCCTCAAACCACCAGGACCCTTAGTCAATTGGGCTCAGGTATTATCAGGGCAAAGCAAAGTAATGCCTGCTGGCCACACGAGGGGTCAGAAGGCTAGGGGAAGGAAGGGCATTTGCTAACATCTTGAGTAGAGAGGGTCTCTGGTCCAACCTTTCATTTATACAGATGAGGAAACAGGTCTAGAGAGGGGAGTTAGTGTCTAGTTTTAGGCCACTGAGTTGCCCTGGGCCCCTTCCTTAATGAGCTCTCATGCTATAATAATGTGGAATTTCACACTTCTTTTTCCTCCTCTCTCCCCTCCCTCCATTTTTACTTTCCCCATCCTTTTTATTTATTTATTTAGTAAGGCAATTGGGGTTAAGTGACTTGCCCAGGGTCACACAGCTAGTCAGTGTTAAGTGTCTGAGGCTGGATTTGAACTCAGGTACTCCTGACTCCAGGGCCAGTGCTCTATCCACTGCGCCACCTAGCTGCCCCTACTTTCTCCATCTTTAGCCCTTTGTTTAAGCCTCAACCCTCTGTGCATAGGTCAGGTAATCAATATTTGTGGAGTCTCTGACACCACCTACAAAACACTGTAGAGGTTGCTGTTGAGTAGGTGGATAAGTTATTTATCCATGATCAGGGCTGGCTTCACTTGAAGGGGCTTTGGATAAACTCTCCTGGCCTAAAATATCTACCCTCACTACCTGACCCAATACCTGAAAATCTCACCATTAGACATTTATTTTGTGAATGCCTTTTCCACGCCTATCTGAATATAGGCTGGAAGTGGAGAAGGAAATAGGAAAAAAGTCCTGACTCCTTTCTCTGGATATTGTTGTGGGCATTGTTGGCCATGCCTTTTGTCCTCAGGCAGTTTTTTTATCCCTAGTCACCACCCTCAGCTCTACCCCAGCAGAGAGGTAAGGGGGAAGAAATAAGCAAGACCATATGTCTTCATAGCAAAAATGGCACAAGACTAATTTTTAGCTCAGGTCAAACCTTAGGTCAAACCAGCTTAGTTCTGCCTTTTGGGCAATTTGCTCTTTAAAAAAAAAATTACTAATAAATCAAAACCATAAGATTCTCTCTCATTTTTAGCTCAGAGCCCCCAGTTAAGAGAAAGCTTGGCTTTGGCGGGGGGGGGGGGGTTGTGGGGGAAGTGTCAGAGTTTGGATTTTAGTCCTTTCTATACCAGTACCCAAACATGGTTCCTCTTTGTAATAGCATCCCTATTTGCAAATAAGGCAGCATTCAGACCAAAAGCAGTTGGGCTTATCTAGCCAGCAAACAAACAAAAACAACAAAAAACAAACAAACAAAAACCTCTGACTACATTTAAACAAGAGTGACTTTTTTTTTTTTTTGCAGGGCAATGAGGGTTAAGTGACTTGCTCAGGGTCACACATCTAGTAAGTGTCAAGTGTCTGAGGCCGGATTTGAACTCAGGTCCTCCTGAATCCAGGGCCGGTCCTTTATCTACTGTGCCAACTAGCTGCCCCCTATAAAAGTGACTTTGCAGAATAGAATAAACTTTTGCCCTGGTTGGTTAGAGCAGAGAGGGGAAGGAGGAGGATACTGCATTTGAGTGCTTATTCTCTCAAATCAGCATCCATGAATCTGGCCCCTGAAAGTGGAGTCACCTATTCTACAGGTATCCAGTGGCGGCCTCCCCAGGGTGCTGTGCTCAGAGCTCAGACAACTGCTTCAGAGTGTGTGGAAGTCTCAAAGCTTGGATCCCCAGGCTCTAGTCTCTCACTTTCAGGTACCATACTATTTCCTCACTGGACCAAAATGTATGTTACTCTTGCCCCTGATTCAAAGCTCCATTCAAATACTCACAGCTGTGCCTGCTTCTGAGTTCCCAACAGTCTCAGTCTCTTGTGAAGCCTATTGTAAATATTATTTCATTTGATCTTCACAACAAACCTGGGAGGTAGATGTTATTATTAGTCCCATTTTACAGATAAGGAAAGCGAGGCATCATTTCAATGACTTTCCCAAGATCACAGAGATAGTAAGTGTCTGAGGACTCATTTGAACTCAGGTCTTCCTGATTTAAGACCCAGGGCTCTATCCACTGAGCCACCTAGCTACCTCTGAAAAGTACTGAGCCAGATAGGTTGATTTGTCCATAGCTGGTAAGAGTCTGAGGTCAAATTTGAATTTAGGTTCTTCCTGACTTCTGACCCAGCACCCCATCCTTTGCACTCAGTAGATGCCTAATATTTTTGAACACTTCTCCCTGACCACAGGGGACTCTCTCAGAAGATTATTAAAATTCTTTTGGGTGCTGAGAGCTTATTGGTGTTCCAGAGTTTCCTATTCATATTTCTTGGTTATATATCAGCAGAGTAGTGAGTTAGTCCAACCTTTCAGGATAACCATTTGCAATTATCGTGGAAAAGTGATTAAACCATTCATTCCCTTTGACCCAGTTTTCCCACTAGTGGTCAGAGAAGGGGTCAGACAGAAACAAAGTTCCAATATACATAAGAGATTCAAAGCATCATCTTCTGTGGGAGCAGAGAACTGGGAATCAAGTGGATGCCCACCATTTGGGAAATGAGTGAACAAACATATGCATATAATGGAATGTTATTGTTCAGGAATGGAAATGATGAAAATGGAAAATTCAGAGAAACCTGGAAAGATTTGTATGAACTGATGCAGAGTGATATGAGCAGTGAAGCAGGAGAACAATGCTCAGAGTGATTAGAACACTGCAAATCATAAGCTCACTTAAAGGAAACCATTCTGTGAATAGATGAAAAACTAATAATGAATGGAGGGAAATAAGAGATAATAAAAGGAGATTTCCCTCCTCTCAGTAGAAAGGAGAAGGATTAGGGAGGCATGTTGTTGAATACGTTGCTAGAAATAGTCACCATATTGGTTGTTCTGGCTTAATTGCTTCCTTTGTTACAAGAGAGGGTTCTGTTTTCAGGGTGGTGGAGGTCGGGGTGAGATGGGGAGCATATCCAGAAATGATGGACATAAAAATAAAAGACCAATAAGACTTATTAAAAACTTATTAAAAAGAAATTTATTCTGTTAATATATAACACCTATAGCTGGTATTGGGTACCCTTTGGGAGGACTGGTTAACAGCTAACAGAGAGCAAGGATCTACAGGATAGAGATTAGGTTGGACCAGTTAGGTGAGATGCAGTGAGGAGTGGGAAAGGGTGAGAGTGACCCAAAGAAATCCCGCTGACCACCACTTTTCCAAGGCTTAGCCCTGTCATAGCATTATAAATTTGGAAAGGAACTCAGAAGTCATTGCTATTACATGTAGCTACCTGGTTTTAGAGAACTCACACAAGGCAAATACACAGAGATCAGAAGAAATGATACAAGGACACTCTCAAGATCTTTCTAAAAAACTTTGGAATCAATTGTGTGCCATGGGAGACTGGCACAGGATTGTCCAGCATGGCATGCCTGCATCAAAGAAGGCGCTGTGCTCTGTGAGCAAAGCAGAATCACAGTAGCTCAAAAGAAACATGAGATGTGCAAATTTAGAGACATCTCTGCCCCAAATGTTCACATGGACTATTTGTGTCCTACCTGGGGTAGAGCCTTCCGAGCTGATATTAGTCTGATCAGCTGGACACACTACACCTTGACCCCAATATAGCGATGTCATTTTGGTCCTCCTGGAGTACAAAAGACAATAACCAACCAATCTGCCTGGTATAGTGAACAGAGTGCTGGATTCAGTGTCAGGAAAGATCTGAATTCAGATCTTGCCGTTGTCACAGCTTTTGTGAATATAGGTAAGTTATTTAATTTAATTTAAATTGTTATTTAATTTAATTTAGTTGTTTTTTACTCTTTATTTTATTAGAATATTTAATGTATTTAATTAAACTATTTAATTTTAATTTAATCTCTCTGCTTTCTTCATCTATAAAACAGGGATGTTTTATACTTGGAGTACTTTCCTCATAGAATTGCCTTTCACCTCTTGGCAGAGAAATGGTTGAACACAGGTGCAGAATAAGTCATACATTGTCAGATATAGCCAGATTTTGATTAGTTTTTCTTTATCACACTTCTTTAATGGCAGGATTCTACTGGAGGAGGTGGGGAGGTAGAGGTTGAGAAAAGGGTAGTGATTGAAAAATGACAGTAAAAATTTTTAAAGCATCAATAAAGGGACAGGGGTCAGACCTTTGATTGATTTCATTAACAGGAAATTCACCAATACAAATCATTACCTTCAGGGGCAGCTAGGTGGTGCAGTGGATAAAGCACCGGCCCTGGATTCAGGAGGACCTGAGTTCAAATCCGACCTCAGACACTTGACACTTACTAGCTGTGTGACTCTGGGCAAGTCACTTAACCCTCATTGCCCTGCAAAAAAGAAGAAAAAGAAAAAAACAACCCCAAAACCAAGCCATCACCTTCTTTGCAACTTATTGTTTTAGAGTTACCTAAGTTACTGAGGCCTAGGTATCTTTCTCAGTTACCTGGTAACTAGTGACTGTGGCCTCCCCTTCTAAGGTAACTAGTCACTGGTAGGTGACTTACCCAGGGACACAGCCACAGGTGGGACTTGAACCTAGGTCTTCCTTAATAAAACATTTATATATAAAAAAGTGCTTTACATGCCTTAATGCCTTTCTTCATCCTTTTTAATCTTCATGTCTTCTCTCTAAGATGATCTCCAACAGCCCCTCTCTCTCAGGGTGGTTGTGAGGATCAAATGAGATAATAATTGTCAAGTTCTTCACACAGTGCTTGATATATAGTAAACATTATGTAAATGTTAACTTTTATTTTGCTTGTGGTTATTATTGTTATTCTGGATATATCTTATTTATACATAGTTGTTTACACTGTATTCCCCATTAGACTGGGAGCTCCATGAGGGCAGGGACTGTCTTTTGACTTTCTTTATATTCCCAGAATTTAGCACAGTGCCTGGCACCGCGCTTAACAAATGCTTGTAGACTAGTTGACTAACACCATATAAGTATCACTTATCACACTTTTGACTCCTAACTTCTGGTCTAGTCAAGACAACTATTACTTCTATAGGAACAGAGTTAGAAAGCCTGGGGGTGGAGTTGGACCTCTCTGAGGGAGAGGGGATAGTTGAGTTGTTTTCAGTCATGTCCAACTCTTTGTGACCCACTTTGGGTTTGTTTGTTTGTTTGTTTTTTAGGGAAAGATACTGGAGTGATTTTCTGTTTTCTTCTCCAGCTCATTTTACAGATTAGGAAATTGAGGCAAAGAGGGTTAAATTTGTAAGTGTCTGAGGCTGGATTTGAACTCAGGAAGATAAGTCTTCCTGACTCTAAGCTGGACACACTATCCACTATGCTACTGAGTCTCAACAGGTAATTCGGTGCTCGAATTTCTCATGCTTTTATGGGTATCCAAAAAATATGAGTCTATGTCTTTGAGCATTCCTAACTCTTCAGTATGGAGATGTAATCCTTTTAAGCATGACTTCAGATTCAGGAGACAAAGCTCCCATCCTCAGTCAAGACAGGGAAAGCAATTCAGCAGACTTCAGTTTTCATAAACTCAAGGATCAGTCTTCCCCTCGACATACACACACTATCTCCAGCCCCCATACACCCATCCCCACCTCCTAAGCGAGTCTGGTGTGTCTACAACAGATTGTCAATTCCCTTGTCAATGACCAAGTCTTTCCCATCTAATTGGGAGTTCTTGGAGAGGAAGGACTAAATTTCTTCTCCTTCTCCCACCCCAAACCAATATCTCTCAGGGGGTAGAGATCACAGGCTCCTCTTCTTTCTTCTATCACTTTCTTCTGAGGCCCAGTCTAGAGGGTCTGTCCGAAGGGGTTGGGGATACAGAGAAAGGAGAGACAGGAGCTACACACACTCCACCCTCCTAGACCTTCTGGGGGTGTCTAAGATTGAGTGCACACCCTATCTCTGGTATTCCCAAGTACATCCTTGAGGAAGATCCCAAAGTACATAAAAAAGGGGGTGGGGCTGGGGAGGGGGGTGGGGGGTGGAGAGCAGGAGGAAGCATTGCCCCAAACCCTGGCTGTCAAATCAAATGCTCCTCAGCTTTATCACCATTATTTTTAGTGAGATTTTGCATTATGGTACCTTGAGTTCTAAATTAAATGTCAAATATAATTTGGCACTACAAAGAATGAATTATGTGACTGCCCTTAGAAGAAAGCATCGAGTTCAGTCCTGGGTGTGAAATTGGTATCTGCCTTATAAGGAATGGAGCCCCCCAATGCAAACTAATTGATTAGGAGCTGACACTGAAGGCGAATTGTTAATTCAGTAGTATTCCTGTCTTGGAGCCCTCTGGCACCTGGAGGGAAAAGGGGACCTATCACTGAAGAGAAGGGGGCAAGGACAAATAATTTCCCTGGGCTGCCCCTGGACTTTAGGCATCTTATACTCCCTTTCCCCCACCCCCACTCCGCCAGAACCATGCCTACATCTGTCTGACTTCAGGGGGTTGTGATGGGGAGGTGGGGGGGGAAACACATCTGGCCCATGTCATTCTCTCTCCTTTAAAGAAAAGGGAAGTATTTCCCGTAGTGGGGGAGGGGGGAGGGAGAAGAGGGTAATGAGGGAAAGGCTGCATTTTTCTCCAAACTCAATTACAAAGTGCCAATTCAGAACATTAGTGGAGGGCAGCGCATCCTCCCGGAAACCCAGAGCCCAGAAAGCAAAAGCCTCCTCTCTCAGGCCTCCAAGGGGGCTGACAACTCATTGTCCCCAGGGAGGACAGAAGGGAGGGAGAGGGAGGCCAGGGGTGAGGAGGATGGGAGATAGCATGGGAAGGGAGAGAGCCAGGAAGCATACACGTGTGTGTGTGTGTGTGTGTGTGTGTGTGTGTGTGTGTGTGTGTGTGTGTGCGCGCGCTCGTGCGAGTATGTCAAAAACCATTCGTGGAGTAAACAGTTCTGGCACCCGGGCTGCGGCCTCCCCCTCTGAGGAGTCTGGGTTTAATTTTCAGGTCAGTCCAAGGAGTGTTAGAAGGAGGAGGAGGAGGAGGAGAGGAGAAGAAGAAGAAGAAGAAAAGAGCTAAGTTGAAGTTCTAATGTAGCCGGGCTGGAATCTGTCACTCAGCTTATAGCCTGCTGATGACTCAGGGCAGTTTCAGCTGTAAGCAGACCATGATTTATGGACACTGAGTGAACTCCTTCGGCAAAACCCAGCCATGAGATCAGAGCGGCAATAGGGCCTTTTTTTTTTGGCAGGAGACAGGGCCTGCATTTTTCTCATTCATGCCAAACTGCTTTGCACGGCAATTAGCTCTGTCCTCATTTAGTCTCCAGTCCCAAAGGGTAATGAAAGTCATATATCATCTTCAAGGCTGCTAATTATCGAGCTCAGTTACAGGTAGGCTTTGTAACTGTGAGAAGGGCCTGTCGACTTGATATTTATTACTCTTCCAATAAGCAAGCAAGGGAGGGGGTGATGGGAGAGGATGAAGGGTTGTGGGGGGGCAGGGGGAAAAAAACTTTCTTGAAAGGCTGCCCAAACCCCAAGCTCTGAGATCTCTGACATACCTTCTGCAAATGTGCTAGTCAGAGGGGAAATGTCTTTATTCCACTGAACCATTTTTCAGGCAGTAACTAAACATTTCTCAAGAACAGAGAGCAGGGCCTTTGCAACAGGAAAGGAGGCAGTTGAGGGGATTGGCCTGACCTTCACTCATGTCAGTGGGACAGGGTCACTGTGGGAGTGGGCAGGGGAGTTTTGAGAGGAAGAGGGGAGTGAGTTTGGGGGAGACAGAAAGAGAGCAGAACTGGAAGTTGGTAATGAAAATCTTCCTATCCCTGACTCTTATTCTCTAGCCCCTCCCTCCTAATCCTTCCTAGCCCTAATGTGTACATGTGTGTGCATATGTATTAGGATGTAGGTATGTGTTTTGTATATGTATGTTGTATATATATGTATATATACACACATACTTACACATGCACTCATACATACATCGATATTTGTGATAATAATTGCCTCTTCCAGGTTTAGATTTGCCAGCATACTTGAGAGGCTATTTCTTTCTTTCTTTTTTTTTTTTGAGGCAATTGGGGTTAAGTGACTTGCCCAGGGTCACACAGCTAGTAAGTGTCAAGTGTCTGAGGCCAGATTTGAACTCAGGTCCTCCTGAATCCAGGGCTGGTGCTTTATCCACTGTGCCACCTAGCTGCCCCCAGAGGCTATTTATTTCTAGGAAGAGATTTTGCTTTTAATTATTATCTGCTACTGCTGGGTGGGTAGTGGCGCCTTATTTCATGATCTGAACTGATAGGCTTTCTATTGGTCTTCCTATTGACTTGGGAGAGACAGTAGCTCTTTTCCCCCCCACTTAATTATGCTTTTTAAATTAAAAAAAGATATTAAAGCAACAAAACATAGGCATTAAATGGTATGATTCACCATTAAAAAATAAGACACACAATGAGAGCAAAATTTAAAGGAATACAAATGCCTATCTGCATGTAATTACAGACTCATAGAATTTCAGAGTTGGAAGAGACCTCAGTAGCCATCTAGTCCAACACTTGCCTAAAAAACAATTCCTTCTACAACATGACCAGCAATTAGTCACCAAGGTTTTTCTTGAAGACCTCCAGTGAGGGGGACCTCTTTACCTTCTGAGGCAGGTTTTTCAACTTTTGATAGTTTTAATCCTTAGGAGATTTTTTTCTCATATTTTTTACATATTCTTACGTATTTTATAATAAAGCCCAAGTTTGTATCTTTGCATCTTGCACTTATTGTTCCTACTCCTATCCTTTGTGGCCAAACAGAACAAATCGAATATCTCTTCCAAATAATAGTCCTTCAAATATTAGAAAACACTTATCATGGCTGCCCTGAGTCTTTCAGTTAAACACCTACTACTTCCTTCAACCAATCCTCATATGGCATGATCCTTTGCTACCCTGAGTGCCCATCTCTAGATGTCCTTCCTAAATTGTGGTCCCCAGAACTAAACACAATACTTCAAATGTTGAGTAGAATCATTACCTAGTCAAATCTCGTTTTTTCATCTAGGCTTCTGTAGAACAACAGTTCCTTCAGTTTATCATGAATATGAATAAACCCTTCCTGAGCATGTCCATGGATAACCTTGGTCATTCTAGCTATTTAGCCCTTTCAAGCAGCTCTCTACTTCTGCCAAAAGCTTCCCCCTTCCTTTTGATCCACATTTTGGGTGAAGGAGACCTACCTGCTTCTAAAGGAACCAAAGAGAAGGTTTTAGGTTATCCTCATAATTGTCATTCAGTGTTAGGAATCCTTATACCCTTTCTTTACTGTGGTAGAAGTAGAAAGAGAAATTTACTAGCATGAAACCTCATAATCCCCCCAAATGAGAAGGCACCATGAAGAACACTTGAAAAAGAGTCACCAAAGCTGGGTTCTGGGGTACATGGACATGGCCACATGTGTGAAAAAGAGCAAGACTTTGTAGGGTACTCAACATAAGCTAATATGTTCTTGGGCTATTTTAATAGAAGTAGAGCCCTCACAGGGAGGGAGGCTTATGGTCCCATTGTATTCTGCTCTAGTCAGACCCCAAGGAGGCTTTTGTGTCAGTTTTGAGAAGGGCATTTTAGGAGAATGCACATCCAGGATGAAGAGAAGGTTGGAAAATAGGCTATATGTGGATCATAGATATAGAGGGTGATCAGATCTAACCACCTCATTTTACTGATGAGGGAACTGAGATGTGGGGAGATTAAGTGTGTCACCCGGAGTCACAGAGATTGAAGGACACAGAGATGTCTAACTCAGGAAAGAGAAGACTCAAGAGGGGGAAAATCGCTCTTTTCAAATATTTAAAGTGTTGACATATAAAGGAGGGATTAGATTTATTCTGCTTGTCTCCTGAAGGCAGAATTAGGAGCAGTGGAGAAGAGTTAAAGGTAAATGTTTACTGTAATAATTAGAGTTTTCCAGAAATGGAATGGACTATTTCACAGTAAGGTAATGAGTTTCCTGTCACTGGAGGTGTTCAAGCATAGGCTAGATAACCCCTGGTGAATGATAGCACAGGAAGATTCATGGTTCAGGACTAGAGGACCTTCATGGGTCCTTCCAACGCTAAACTTTTGTGAATCTGTCATCAAGCTGTCACAGCTCTGTCATCAGTGAGCTGTGTGTATCTAGCCATCCCTGTACAGAACTAGCCATGCCTCTTTTCAGTGAAGAAATTGGGACTACCTATTGCCTACTGAGTAAAGTTCAAACTTCTTTGCCTGGCATTCAAGGCCCTCTATAATCTGCATCCACTTTATTTCACTGGTTTATTATAGTAGATAGAGTGCTGGTTCTGGGATCAGGAAGACCTGAGTTCAAATCCAGCCTCAGACACTTACTAGGTGTATGACCCTGGGAAAGTCACTTAATCACTATCTGCCTTAGTTTCTTCAACAGTAAAATGAGAATAATAGTACCTGACTCCCAGAGTCAACAACAACTAACATTGGAGCTCCAATCTGCTCAGACCTCCATCCTCATTGGGGAGAGAAGCCCGGTGTGCTAATCACAGCTGCTACCACCTTCTGCCTCCCCACCCCATCCCCCAACACGCCCACCACAAATAACAGAGTTCTTCGCTTTAGCACGATGCCAAGCATTTAGTAAAATGTTTATTTCCTTTCTTCCTGCGGAGGGTCCTTCCAATTCTAAAATTCTCTGATTCTGCAGGTAATAGAAAGAGTGCTGAATTTCGGAGTCAGAGGATCTATTTGATTCTCGTCTACATGGGAGTTGACTACCTGGGTGACCAAGTTACTTAAGCTTCCTGTCTGTTTGGGGTTCAGGACTAATTCTCTCTCTGATTCTCAATCCCAACAATGTCAACATTACAACCACCTCTGCTGCTCCATGAGATTTGGTATTCTGCTGCTTTGTTGGGCCTTTAAAAGTAAGATGGATTTTTGGGAAACAGATGAAATCAAATTAGGATAACTGTGTCCTTGGGCTAAAAAAAAAATAATTAGCCTCTCTCCTCTCCCCTGCAAGAACACAATGGCAAAGATGTGGCTAGCCACTGGTTCATATGAAAGCAATGTTGTGGTTTAGTGAAATCCAAGGTCTAGATGAGTCAACAGTGTGACATGCCACATGGGAGACTACATGAAAAGAGGCATCGTGTGGGGAATAAGACCAGCATCATTCCTCTGCTCTGCCTTCATTAGACCCCATCTGGAGTTCCATGTCTGGTTCTGGTCCTTCCCTTTAAGGAAAGAAATAGACAGGCTGAAAGGTGTTCACAATAAGGCACCAGAATGATGAGAGGACTGTAGAACACGCCATACAAGGATCAGTAGAAGAAACTGGGAATGCTTAATCTGGAGATGGGAAGAATCAGAGGAGGCATGGCGGATGGTGCTTTCAAGTATTTGATGGGTTGTCAAATGAAAGAAGGTTTAGATTTATTCTGCTTGTCTTCTGAGGGCTGAACAAAGAGCAGAGGGTGGAGGTCACAGGGGGGAGATTTTTTTTTTTTTGGTGGGGCAATGAGGGTTAAGTGACTTGCTCAGGGTCACACAGTAAGTGTCAAGTGTTTGAAGCTGGATTTGAACTCAGGTCCTCCTGAATCCAGGGCCGGTGTTTCCATGTGAGGGAACCCTTTCTAACAATGAGAGCTGTCCACAGAATGGGTTGTCAAAGGAGGCAGAGAGTTCCCCTTTATCCAAGGTCTTCAGCGAGAAGTTTGATGGCCACTTTTTGGAGATGTTATAGAGGAAATCATTACTCAGAAATGACCTCTGAGGTCCCTTCCAACTCTGTCTGAGGTTCTGTGAAATCTAGTCTTCTTATCACCTCCTGTCTCCCGATGGGAGGCCCAGACCACTACCCTTCCTCCTGTCCATCTCATTCTGCATATTCTGTTCTTCCTTCTGACTTTTGGGGGAATGAAGGAACCTTCTGGGCTTTGTTTCTTAAACCTCTTCTCTGAACCTGCCATCTTGGATCCATCATCTTCTCTACTTACTCTTGTCTTCCATCTCCCTTTCCGGGACCTTTCAACACTCCTTCTCTCTCTTCTGTTTGGTTTCCCTTCCTTCTCCTACAAGACCTGTGTTGTTCCATCATCTCATTTCTTGCCCGTACTTGGCCCACATGACTATTTCGAGCCCCAGATGTAAGCACTGCGGATGTGATCATGGCTACACAATTCCCACGTACCTTTTCAAAGCCATTCCCACTGACTTTCCCACTTTTAACCCAAGATCCCATATTTAGAGAAGCAGAATTATGTTGTGTTGGATTTGGAAGAAGAAAATGATCTGTGTTTGTAGCTCGGCGCTGACACTTATCATGGGGAAGTTACTTCATCTCTCTAGACCTGTTTCTTCATCTGCAAAATGGGAGAGTTAATACTTATACTACTTATGTAACAGGGCTGATGTGAGGGAAAAGCTTTTGAACCTCAAGACTCAATAGAAGTAAGTTATTGTTACTATTATTCTTATATGTGAACCTGGATAATCAGAGTGCCTTCTTTGGAATTTCCCCGCAAAAATCCACAAGCACTTTCTTGGAGAGGAGTGTTTTATTGTAGGTAGTCACGTCTATAATGAAGTAGGGGGAAGAGAAACAGACAGAAATGTAAAGAGGGTTTCAAAAGTTTTGAAGCCATGGTAGAAGAGAGCATTAAAATGTTTTTTTAATGTGAAGGATATGAATAATTGGGAAAAATGGAAAATTTCAACAAAAACTCCTCTCCCCTTTTTCCCATAGGGAGAGAGAGATTTTCTTTTTTGAAAAATAAACTCCCTTCTCTAATTTTTCTTCTGCACCTTTGAAAGCATTCACATCTCAAGACTCCGAGGGCTATCTTCCTATTTGTCTTTTGGTGAGAGGGAGCTGTAATGGCCTCTGCCCCTTGTCCTGGCCTTCTTGGGGCTAGGTTAGGGTAGAGTATCCCAATGAGGCTGAAAATTCACCTACTCCTACCTTCATGCTGCCTTATAGCGAGTTAGTCTGGCTTTGCCATTAGTTCTTATGAGTTGGGGGTAGAGGAAAGGTGAGGGTAGGCTGGCCAGGATCATTCACTCAGCCTTTATTAAGCACCTACTATGTGTCAGATACTCTGCAAGGGGAATGGGGAAGTGGAGGACAAAGTGAGAACAGATTTCATCTCATCCTCCAATAAAGTGTGGCTCCCACAGTTCTCTTATCATTCATTATGGTGGGGCCAAGGACGCCACTGAGTCAGGCAGAGGGGTTATTAAAGAGAAGGGCTTAGTTTTTATATGTTGTGGGAAAACAAGTCTGTAGAATGGAGGAGGTAGAGGAAAGGTATGATATAATAATATAGGACAACCACCATGTTAATATACCAAGCTTATCTCATGCCTGCAGGGTTCACCGAGCTCTCCCAATAGGGTCTCCTATACCCTACACAGTCCTGGGAAGGAATGTGTTTGTACAGGCCTGGGGAGAAAAAAAAGAAGCCTCATTCCCATTTCACAGGGGGTATTAACTGAGGCTTCAGGGATCATGACAACTAAAAGTTGGAAGAGCCTTTAGGGTTGTCTAGTCCAACCTCTCATCTAATACAGCTTCTGTGAAGCTGATGACAGATAGCCATCCAGCCTGTTCCATCCTTGAGCATCACTATTTGTTTTTTGGTGAGGCAATTGGGGTTAAGTGACTTGCCCAGGGTCACATAGCTAGTAAGTGTTAAGTGTCTGAGGCTGGATTCGAACTCAGGTACTCCTGACTCCAGGGCTGGTGCTCTATCCACTGTGCCACCTAGCTGACCCAGAGCATCACTATTTTAAAGAGAGTTCTTCTCAGTCCCCTCCTAGAAGGGACACTAGGGATCATCTTATGCAACCACCTCACTTTACATTTGAAGAAACCAGTGCAACAGAGGTGACTTGTCCAAGGTCACTCAGGCATCACAGAATCTCAGAGAGGAATGCATCCTTAGAGGCCTGCTAATCTACCCTGTACCTGACTGAGGAGGCAGCATATAGCAAAATCAGTATTTTAATCTAGTTCTCCAATATGGTGCACTTTCCCCTACACCAGTGGTTCTTAACCTGGGCTTTGTGAACTCTTCCAGTGCTTAGCACAGTGCTTGGCACACAGCAGGTGGTTCATAACTTTATTGACTGACTAATTTCCCCTCAATAGTTTTTATTATTAAATTTTATTTTTAATTTATGGAATAAAACAAGAATTTCCATAACACAGTACAATAAAAAAGTGATTGCACATGAAACTGCAAATCTACTGTGCATAATTTACTATTCCTTTCAAATATACAACAAAACTATCATGTCAATTTCTTTTTTTCTTCCCTTCCCTCCTCCACTCTTGAGATGGCTACCATTAGACACAAAGAAGTAGATATGTAAAATAATTCTATGTATAGTTCCATTTAATAGTTCTTCTTCTGCATGCAGATAGCATCTTAATATGTTCTTTGTAGTTAATTTGGGTATTTACAATAGTCAAGATAACTTATTCAAAGTCATTGTTTTTTGTTTTGTTTTATTTTGTGGGGCAATGAGGGTTAAGTGACTTGCCTAGGGTCACACAGCTAGTAAGTGTCAAGTGTCTGAGGCTGGATTTGAACTCAGGTCCTCCTGAATCCAGGGCCAGTGCTTTATCCACTGCAACACCTAGCTGCTCTACCCCCCCCCCCAAGTCATTCTTAAAACAATACTGGGGCAGCTAGGTGGCGCAGTGGATAAAGCACTGGCCTTGGATTCAGGAGGACCTGAGTTCAAATCCAGCCTCAGACACTTGATACTTAACTAGCTGTGTGACCCTAGGCAAGTCACAACCCCAATTGCCTCACCAAAAACAACAACAACAACAAAAAAACAATACTGCTGTTACTATATACAGTGTTCTCTTGGTTCTGCTCATTTTGCTCTTCATTATTCTGTACGTGTCTTTCCATGTTTTCTTTTTTTTTTTTTTTAGTGAGGCAATTGGGGTTAAGTGACTTGCCCAGGGTCACACAGCTAGTAAGTGTTAAGTGTCTGAGGCTGGATTTGAACTCAGGTACTCCTGACTCCAGGGCCGGTGCTCTATCCACTGCACCATCTAGCTGCCCCCCCCTTTTTTTTTAGTCCATGTTTTCTAAAATCATCAAGCTCATAATTTCTCCCCAATATTTTGACAATTGTCCATTTTTATATAATTGTTTACCTTTGTAATCTCTATGTATTTTATTATAATGCATTTAAAGATATTATTTTGAGAAGACCTGCCAATCCCAGGACATTCACTGTCAGGACTCTGTTGACTTTGAAAGTAAGAGTAAGGTTAATGACCTTGTGCAATTCTGCCTCACTAAAATCCAATTTACCCATGAGTAAAGATGACATTAGTCCTCTCTGAAAATAAAGGATAAATAACAGCAGCAGCAGTAATAACAACAACAACAAGGGGTCTAGGATGCAAGAAAGGCTAAGAACCCCTGCCTTGTACCCTGATGCCTCCCTCTATTTGAACTGTGCATCCCTTGAGCTTCACCCACTGGTTCTAGTTCTGCTCTCTGGAAAATGAACATTGGCGAATAAATATTTATTAAATGAATCAGGCAATTTAGACCAGCTCTACTCTATCTTCTATGTTGATAGCCCTTTAAATATTTGAAGGCTGCAATCACACCTCCTCTTCTGCAGGCTAAACATTTCTAGTTGCTTCAGCTGGATCTCAAATGACATGATTTCTAGTCATCTCACCATCCTGCCTGTCTTCCCAGGGATATACTCCAGCTGTGGTTTGCTTAGCAGAGGACAGGGATCCATTATATGCTTTAATCTAAATGCTACTACTAGAGACATAGTTGGTGTGTTTTTTTTCCAAAGCAGCCCCATGGAACTCTTGGCTTAAATTGAGCCCTTGATTAATGCCTACTCCCAAATCTTCATATGAACAGGTGTCAAGTGAGATCTCCTCTGTCCTATACTTGTTCAGGGACCCCATCCCCAACCCCTAATCCAAATAAGCCAGGGTGAGAGAGGAGGCAAGAATCCAGCTCCTCTTGGAGCTGACATGGCTCAAAGAATCAGCCCAGATAGGCACAATGGAGAGCAAACAGGTAGCCAGGGATTGCTCCTCTCCCAGCATACACATTGGTCATTCTGAGGCAGACAAATAATTAGCTCTAGGCCTGGGCATTTGTTGAGCTGCCTGAGATGTTGAGCTAAATGGTTTCAGACAGAGAGGACAAATGACATGGGCATGCCTACTGCTTACTCTCCTTGGGGTTGGGAGAAGATGGCAGAAAGGGAAGAAACATTTTGTAGAACTGAGGGAAGTGCAATAATTTTAAAGATTATTAGGGAACAGCTGGGTTTTTGCTGACATCAAACTCATTGGGACTGCTAGGAATGGGGCCAAAGATGGGGGGGGTGAGTAAAGAGGGCACACAGAATCTGCTAGTAGCTGCCTCCCCCTCAATCTAAGGTTGTGGGTGTGATCAGTACCTGACTTAATTTGGTGTGAGGCACCCTCCTAAATTGGATTAAAGTGCTACACTAGATTTAGATCCCTATTCAATTAAATTCAAATCAGCAAACATTTATTAAGCAACTACTAGGTTCAAGTCATAACGCTAAGCATTGGATTCTAATCAATCAACAAACATTTATTAAGTTCCCACTGTGTTCAGATGTTGTGTGGGGTATGATAGTAAATGCAAGTATTACAACACAGGACCACTGCTGGGCTCATGGGGGGACCTACAGTTCTTAGTAGTCACCAATTCTTTCTCTCAAGGGGGGTTCCTGACTTTGTTGTTGTTCGTCTTTCATTTCCAAGAGGACCAATGACATCATGGGTGATGTCTTAACTTGTGTGTGAATTGGATTTGAGTGAGACAGAGTTACACAAAGTTGGCAGCCTCACTCTCTCTTCCAGGATCATAGAGGTCCAGTGGCAAGGCAAAAGTCAAGATAGCCCCAGATACAAGTGAAGATACCATGGCATCTTCAATGTCTAACCAAACTCTAAGTGCTCCACAGGGTGTGCCTTCATGCCTGTTGGAACAAATTGTTCTTATCTGCACTGACTTTAGATCTATGGTATATACTAGATTTAATCCTGGGGGAGCCTGGTCTCTGAAGAGAGGTAACAGGCTCTTTCCCATACTCATTGGCTCTTTTTACTCCCACCCCAGTGCCCCAGGGAAAAATAACTTAAAGGTTAGTTTTGGCTCAGGTGTGGGAACTCACCATGACAATAGAAAGGTGTATATATATATATATATATATATATATATGTATATATGTATATACACACACACACACACATATATATATGGTATGTAAGTATATATAGAGAGTATATAATACATATACCTTAATATATAATGTAGATCAGGTATGGGGTAGCTATTTATTTCCTCCACATAAAAGAAATACTAAAAGACACAAAAGACTCAAAAGTGTATATTGACAAAGACTTCAACATAAAGCAGTAACTTAGCAACTACTCTCTCAAGTGGTTGATACTTAAAACATCAAAACAAGAAATACTTTTCAGGATGGCCAAATAAGCACTTCATCTTCACTTTAGCTCTGTATTGCCTTCCTAAAGGTCTGTGTCTTCTGGCAAGGTAGGCCAAGGGGATGGCAGTCATCTTCTCCTTCAAGAGACACTAGTACTTGTAAGGGAGAGTCAGAGAGACAGATAGGGGGAGAGACATACACAGACAGAGAGACAGAGAAAGAGAAAATGACAGAGAGAGAGAGTGAGTTAGATGCCTAGAAATGCAAAGAAGAGAGTTGAGTCACTTCTTTTAAGCTCTCCTTAGCAGATATTAGGCATCTTGGTTCAGTGGTTAATCTTCTTTGCCACAGCTCTGAAGAAGCATTGCCCTCCCAACTCCTATAACCATCATTGGTGACCACTAAGCATGTGATCCCAAAGCATCAAGCCTTTGTAGATGGGGGAAGGGGACTAACCTGTTTGTCAGGTTCCTTCTCAAGAAGTTCACAATATGGTTGAAGGAATAGAACCCATACATTAACAATACCAAATGGTATGAGATGTTTCTGTTGTATAACACAGACAGTAATCACTATAGGAATACAGAAGAAAAAGAACTCACTTTGCTTGAGAGAAGAGAGAAGATATCACAAAAGAGGAACTCTATAGAGTTACCAAAATAATTTTCTCAAGGCACAGGTCTAACCATGTCATTTCCCTTCCTCAAAAACCTTCAGTGTCTCCCTATTGCTTCTAAGATAAGATACAAATCTTTCATCCTGGCATTAAAGTTCTCTACCATCTGTCTTCATGAGATCACTGAAAAATAGAATCATAGATCAGAGCTTATTTCACATTATTCATTACTCTAAATTCTGGCCAAACTGGGCTACTAGATGTTCCCCAAATTCAACATTCCCATTTCCTGCCATTGTGCATTTACACACATGGTCTTCCTGCCTGGAATGTATTCCCTTCCCTTCTCTACTTTTTAGAATTCTTAGTTTCTTTCAAGGATCAGTTTGGGTACTTCCTTCCCCAGTCTCTCCAATCTTTAATGTTTTCTCTTCTTGAATTTACCTTGTATTTATATCTGAATACTTTATATTCTCCTGTCCCCTTCGTAGAATGTAAGCTCTTCGAGGTCAGAGGCTGTTCTGTTTTTATCTTTGTATCACCTGGCACAGTGCCTAAACACAGTTGGCACTTAATAAATGATTGTTGGATAGAAAGAAATTGAAGGATTGAGAAGCAGCAGGGAGAGGAAGACACCTTAAAATTGCAGATCACCATGAGCAGTGCTCTCATTAATTGAAGATATTCCTTACATTTCACTTAGAGGCTCCTGTGTGCTTCATGAAAATTATAATGCAAATAAGCAGGTCCTAACTCCCTTCTTGTCCTGTTTTGCTAGTCCACTATAGGACTCTCCCCAGCCCCCCATAAGGGTGTATGGGGTGTTCAGGAAGGACTACCACCTCTGGTGTGAGGGCTTGCCAGGTCTTTTTCAGAGCTGCTTATCCACCTTTCGAGTCCCCTTGATTCACTCAAATCTCACCTGTGTCTCCAAGAAGCTGTAGCATGCACAGCAGCCCACACCTGGTAAACCATCTTGGCAGATGGGCTAAACCAGGTTGAGGGTAACTGATGGGTCTCAAGCCTGTCTGTGAGTTAGGGGGATGTCTATCCCAAGCATGTGAAGACTTTCCCTGGCAGAATGCGCTGATAAGAACAATTTGTTCCAATGGCCATGAAGGTGGCTGAAACAGCTACTGCAGAGCTTAGAGTGTGTTCAGACATGGAAGATGCCAAAGTCAACCATTGCATCTTGGGCCATCTCAGTGGTCCTGATTTTTGTCTTGCCATTGGACTTTGATAACTCTGGAAGAGAGAGTGAGGCTGTAAACTTTGTGCAAATCAGTCTCACATAATTCAATTCATGCACAAGTCAAAGCATCACCCACGATGCCATTGGTCCTCCTGGAAAACCAAGGACAAAAACCAGTGGGACCCATCCCTCTACCCAAACTGGACTGAATGAAAAGTATTTAGTAAAGAGTTTACTCTGTGGTACATGATTGTAATAGAATATTATTGTGCTATAAGAAATGACAAGCAAGATGATTTCAGAAAAACCTGGAAAGACTCATATGAACTGATATATAGTGAAGTGAGCAGAACCAGGAGAACATTGTACATAGTGACAGCATTATCGCTCTATGAGCAATTGTGAATGACTTAACTACTCTCAGCAATACAATGATCCAAGACCATCCCAAAGGACTAATGATGAAGTGTATGATCCACCTCCAGAGAAAGAACTGATACTGATTGAACACGAACTGAAGCATGCTATTTTGTGCTTTCTCTTTTCTTAACTTGAGTCTTTTTACGTAAAATGACTAATATGGTAATGTTTTACATAATTGCACATGTATAACCTATGCTGATTGCTTGCAACCTTGGGGAGGGGGGAGGGTAGGAAAGGGAAAAAATGTTTACTATGTCCAAAGCACTGTGCTAAGCACTAGAGGTACAAATAGAAAAGACAAGGCCTGCTCTCAAGGAGCTCACACTCTAACCTGCTGGGGTGGGGAGATGATACATATAGAAATGTATCAGCTGAGGTCAGATGGAAAGGTCACTTGGGGAACAATGGCAAGGTAGACATTAATGCTACTTTAATGTCATTTCCACGGATAAAATCATATTAATTTCTGATGGGGAACCATAAAACAGTTGCTAGTTGTTAGTGAGATATTTCTCTTTCTGGTTCTTCAGAAGCTAAGGCTACAGTACCCACTCACGCAGTCCTGGGTCACATCGCCACAGGGCTACTTCCCAGCATGATGGCCACAAGGGTTCTTGGGAAACAGGACTGATGGTCTTGGGAGAAGGGGATGCTGTCACTTACCAGGCTCTTGTACTTAACTACCTGATGTAATGGTAGTAATTGTTGTTAGTGGTGGTGAGGAAGATGGGCTCCTTCTTCATAGTGATTATTCCCCTCAATGATGGCTATTAGGGGATGGAGATGAGAGGAGGGCCCATGGTCTGGGAGGCGGTTATATTTCAATTGCTCTTGAGTTTGGAGTCCTTGGCTATTTTCATTGGAGTTCGAGAGGAAAGGGTAGTCAAGGGGCAGGCAAAGGTTTGTCTTATCTGCCACGTCTCATGTCTCATACCCATATTTCTCCCTCAAGATGTCTTGTTGCTTCAGCTAGGCTGACTTGCCTGCCTCCATAGATGACAGTTGGTGTGAATAGTTGGCTCCTTCTCCACAATTGTTTCCTGGGGTGATGGCAATGGGAGTTGGGCTTAAAGAAAGAATATTAATTTTACAGGGCATTGCTGTTCCTAAAACTCTTGGGTTCAGGATCCTGGGTTATCTCCATCAGGATTGGGAAGAAATTTTGGTGGTGACTTGACTTGCTTGGCACATGTTGCCTTCTATGTCTCCTTCAGAGTGCTTCTTTTCTGAATAACCTTCATGCTTTGACTAACTACTTTTCCATTCTATTCCTAGCTAGGTGTATGTGTGTGTGTGTGTGTGTGTGTGTGTGTGTGTGTGTAGATCCAGGAAGAATAAACAGCTTCTCACCTGACCTGTTGAAAAGTTATTCTGCCCCTCAAAGGAGGGATTAATATGGAAAGAGAGAACAAGGTTTTGTCCTGGCCAGAGTACAGTACTGTACAAAATTTGAGAGGTTTTAGTTGCCAACAGATACTCATAATAAAGGCAGAATATGAATCAGTAATGGCCTCGACCTCCTCATTTATCTTTTGTCCTTACTTCATTTGCGTGGGCTTTATAGCTCCAGGCTCCACATAGCTCCTGTGGGATTTTCTTGCAGTCTCTAAAATGGGTCTTGTTGGCACAGGCTCCTCATGAGAGGGTTAAAGAATTACAAGACATTTCTAGCCCTCATTCAGAGAGTTGTCTGGGAACGTGTATTTTGAATCAGATCCAGACGAAGGCATTCAAAAGAATAGATTTAATCTTTGTCTTGAAGGGCTTCTGACTGACTGTTGTTGGCTACTTCTAGTTGGGAGAAGTCCCACATAGCCCCAGTTGTTGTGAGATAAAAGACCTGCCCTTTTCAGGGAGGGTCTTCTGGGCTACCATGTGTTGGTGGATGGGAGGAAAGAGCCAGTAGATGTCCATGAAGAGCTTGAAGCCCAGTAGATGGTGATAGAGAGCAACTCAACAGCCAAAGAACCCAGTAGAAAGCAGGAAAGCCAGTAGAGGGCAGAAATATGGTGCCCAGCTGAAATGAAACAACCAACAGCGGGCAGCAGAGAGCAATAAGATTACAGGACATTGGCAGCCCTGTAACTTAGTTGGCCGGAATGACACTGGCTATAAGTCCTGGCCATGCATGTTCCTTACATCTGTGCCCTTCCCACACAGATTCTGAGTGCATACTCCTTTAAACATGTTATCTGGCCACTATGTATGCCTTCCATGTGTGTTTCCTGGTCATAAGTATACATATGTTTACATGGGGGAAATCTTTTCTTATCACTTCTGTGCTGTTTGATTAAATATATTTTGTTCAGAACTAATATGTCTTCTGGCTGGCTAGTAAGAGTAAATGCATCAGTGGGGGCTCATGAGCTATGGTTTTTGAGTAGATTCTGATCCCCAGGAACCTTCGACCTAGGTAACTTTTCTAGAAGCCCATATAGGAGAGGGGCTGCCCCAGGTAATACAAATATAATCCCTTGCATTTGTATATTTCATATTTTAAAAAATAACGATGTTCATTACCTAATGTTAGCCTCATGATAACCTTCTAAGTCAGCAATTTTCATCCACACTTTACAGAGAGGGAAACAGGTCCTCAGAAATTGACTTGCCCCAAGTTACACAACTAATTAGTGGCAAAACAAGAACTAGAACCCAGAACTCTTTATTCCAAGCCTAGTATTCCTTCCACTATACCACATCGATAACATACGAGGAAGTGTGATGAAGATGAGGAAGTCTGATGCCATCAGCTTCTGCTAACTTATTACTCTTCAGTTACAACTTTGAAGGCTGCCAATTCCACTGTTATCCTGATAAGTGGGCAGGCCTCTTAGACTTTGTGAAGGAAAAGCCGTGGAAGGACAGAGGCCTAGATAGGGACTTAAGGAAAATACATTTTTCTGAGAGTTGAGAACTGCTGGATCATGGGGTAGAGGTCACCAGAAAAAGGGTACCAGTTTCTCCTTGGGGAGAGTCAATAGCAGTCCATCTAATAAACTTTGTCTACAAAGATTTCATTTTCTCAAGATGAAAAGGGAAAAATCTTTGTTTCTTTTCTTCTGTCTGGTGTTTTTTTCCGGTTCAGACAGACCAGTAATAAGATAGTGCCAGATAAGTCCAACTTAAAAAAAAAAAGAGGAAGTGGGAATGACAGATTCACACACACACACACACACACACACACACACACAATTATATGAATATAATCTGAGACTTACCAAGACACAGATATACACATATCCAAAAAATACTCAGAGAGAGAAAAGACATGAAATTTACAGAGATGGAGAGCTTTGGACTTGTAAGTCACAGATTCAAATCCCTCCCAGACACTAACTGTATGACTGTGGGAAAGTGAGACAACCCCTCTGAGCCTCAGTTACCTTATTTGCAAAATGGGGAAAATAATAGAACCTTCCCCAAAATCTTGTTATGAGGATCAAGTGAGATTATATATGCAAGCTGTTTTGCAAACTTTATAATACTACATAAATATGTTGTTAGTATAGAGAGAAAATGGAGAGAGAAGGAGAAAAAAGAGAGGGAGACAGAGAAGTAGAAAGGAGGGTAAAAGAAAGGCAGACAGAAAAAGAAAGGGAGACAAAGAAGAGAGTGAAAGTAAAAGAAGACAGTGAAAACAGAGAAGGGGAGAGAGAGAGGGAAGAAGGAGAGAGAGAGAGAGAGAGAGAGAGAGAGAGAGAGAGAGAGAGAGAGAGAGAGAGAGAGAGAGAGAGGAGGGGTCTGGGAAGGAGGAGAGAGAAACTCAAAGAGACAGTCACACAGAAACCATCAGAGAACAGAAAGAGGAAACAGAGACAGAGAGAGAAAGAATGGAAAGAGGCACCGACAGAGACAGACAGACGAGAGAGAGAGAGAGAGAGAGAGAGAGAGAGAGAGAGAGAGAGAGAGAGAGAGAGAACAGAGCAAGCAAGAGAAAGGTTACTGTGAGTATCAGTGAGGGGGCTAATTGTCAAGGTTATATCTGCACCGATGATTGATGTGAGGCTGGGTTTTCTGTCAGCCTGTCACGGAGCAGGAATGTTTAATGTTCTCATTATTGGTTACGCTGTTGTGTATATTTCTCTGTCAGCACCACGGACCCAGCTGAACTGCCAAGGCACTTCAAAGCCCTGCGGGTCATTCATCATCCCCCTGACGCTCCAGCAAATGCTCAGCCTCAGCTCAGTGCCAAGGATTTGTTATGACTTGTGAGCCGGCTGACAGACAGGTCTGCTGCGGGAAAGGATCCTTTTTTGTCACTCTGTGCAAACATCAATGCTCCCCTAATGGCCTGGCCACTGGCAGAGGGGCCGGGCAGCCCCTGGGGCCAGCCTGGCCAGAAGCACTGGGCTGTCCTCCTCACTTTCCACCCGCAGGAGGGTCACACGCAATCAGGCCGCCATCTGTTGGCCTGCCAGGGACACGTGGGAGGTGGGGGAAGAGGGCAATGATAGAATGGGAATCTTGGAAAAAGGAGGGCATCATAACACAGGGGAAAGACCACTAACCCTGGAGTCAACGGACTTGGCTTCAAATCTTAGCTCTCTAAATTTACCTGTGTGACCTTGGACGAGTCACTCCCTGGGTCTCAGTTTACTCCTCTCTAAAATGAGGGGATCAGGCCTCAAAGCTCCACTCTAGTTCTAAATCTATGATACCACAAAAGGAGGGAAAGGGGAGGCCTTATGAAGCAGAAGGGGATGAGAAGGGGGGAGGAAGTAGGTTGTGGTGCTCGGAGATCAAAAATTGAAAAAAATAATTTATGGTTCCTACCAAATTGAAACCATGTCTTTATCCTGTCCCCAACTCCTCCCCCGGGGTGTCAGCTGGGGCTGGATGGATATCTCTGAAAGTTGTGATGAAAACTGAGACACAAGGGAAGAAAGGGAAACTTGCAAACAGTCAGGGCACACAAGAGGGAGAGGGAGAGAGAGAAGGGAGGATGGGGACGGGGGGGGGGGGGGAGGGAAGATGGGGACGGGAGAGAATATCAGAGCTTTGTTTCCTTTCCCAGGCCATGACATGATTAATCGTTTTCTTCTGATCTAATTTTGGAACATGAAAAACAGCACATTTGTCTCGAAGAAAAATGATGTGCCGAACTGCGCAGATGGAAATTTCGAGCAATGAGAAAGATTAAAGTGAAACTCCGCTCCTTAGACCTAATCATGAGTTGTAGATTATTCTGTCGGCCTAGCCAGATGGTAGCCCTGACTCCGCAGCCCCTTCTTATATTAATGAATACTAGACTGTTATATTTGACTTAGGTAAGTGAAATGTCTATCAGGCGTAATGGACTGCCAGGCAGCATAACACATGTTGTACCACTAAGGGTCCTTGCTGCATTTTTCATGTTTTATACTAATGGAGAACATTTTGTTTCCTACTGTTTTCCATCATTGTCACTGTTTGCTAAATATTTTCACATGTAAGGGGGGGAGGAAAGAAGGAAGGAGAAGGGGGAAAAAAAAAGCCCCACCACCAAACTTGTGTCCAGAGCTAATTTCCTTCACGTTGGGCCTCGGCTATAATTCTACAAGTAAAACAGTCACCCGAAGCGGTGAGTACAGGAACTCAATAGTAACGTGATTAAGTTCCTAGTCAACAAGACTACACTAGACTGTATGTTAACAAACCTAATTATAGGCAGCATGGTGATGAATGGGACCCCGGTCCTTGCTGCACATCTCTGAGGTCATAGCTGGAAGAAAAGTTTGACCTGACTGTCTCCTGGGATGGGGGGGACGGGGAGGACTGCCCCAAAGAAGGGGCCTGGGGGCCATCACCAGCAGCTCAGAGTCTCTGCCCAGGCCCCCCCCCCCAACTCCTGAACCCCTTTGGAATTCCTGGGGCAGGCAGCCGCTGCCAAAAAGCATTTCGAAGAGAGGGTCAGAGAAATGAGCAACTGGGAATTTTCCTTCCCTTTCTGCTCTCCCCTCCCCCCTCCCATTAAGCTGCTGGGGTGGTTTCCCAAGCCATTTGCACCAAGCTAGGCCCCATTAAAGTTATGAATGTCATTGGGATTCTATTAGGATGGATTGGTGCTTCTGGCTTATTTGTCAGAAACCAGGCTGGCCCTAGGGAATGCTTGGGAGCAGTTCTCTTCTCCTGGCTAGGTAGATAGGGCTTTTCTCCTACCTTCTCCTACCTATCCCTACACCTCTTGGGTATACATATGTACGCTCCCAAAGGTAAAAATCTCAGGTTTCTGACTTTCAAAAGATAACTAACAGCTGAGTATGTCCAAGACTGTTTTCTGAATTATAGGGAAACATTTTTTTCCTTCCAGTTTGAGGACAAGAGAATTAAGGGGTGGTGGTGTGGGGTGAAATGAGTCCCTAGACAGAGAAATAGATGGAGACTCTTGAAATACAATAAATACAAGGACACACCCAGGGAGAGACTATAAAGGCAGCCATGACATAGGATGTAAAGAGCCTTTGAGGCAGTGAGCCTGGATTTGAATCCAAGTTCTCATATTTATTGCCTGTGTGACCTTGTATAATTTTTCATCCTCTGTAAAATAATTCTAGGATCCAATGAAATACCCGGAGATGGAGAACTTGAGAGTAGAAAATGGGCCTATGGAAGGGTGAGAGAAGAACAAAGACAGAAGAGGTGACACAGAGAAAGCTACCCACAGAAAAATATATGCCCAGAGACAGAAAGGGAACTCTAGTACCTAGGAGGCTATTCCTGTCTAACCGTGCTAATTTTAACCCAGGAAAAAAAGTCAACAGGATGCATTTGCCCAGGGGAGAGAGACGAGAAACTGGGCATAGCTGGGGTGGGGTGGGGGTGGCGATGATACGAATAGGCAGTGATTTAGTCAGATGACCAATTCACCTCCACAAAGTAGTCCTACTAAGAAACACTGATGAATGCCCCTGGAGTGGGCAGCACACTGCACCCCACCTAAATAGCCTTAGTTGTGCAACAAAGCCCTGCCTTTAAGTAAATAAGTCTGGGAGACAATAAGGCCTACTTGCTGTTCCTCAAAATAAGTATTTCGTCTCCTGTCTCTGTTCACCCTCCTTGGAATAGACTCCCAACTCCTCAGTCTCTTAAAATCCTTATCTTCTTTCAAGGCTCAGCTCTGGTGGCTTAATCTTTCGAGGTGTTTGTGCTGTCTTCTTTCCTTAAATTATCTTGTATTTACTTACCAGTGTCCCTGTTATCCTAGTGGGAATAGAAGTTCCTTGAGGGTAGAGGCTTTTTCTTTTCCCCTTTCTTCTCTCTTTGATGTCCCCAGGACATAGCTCAATGACTTACACAGTAGACATTCTTTTTTTTAGTGAGGCAATGGGGGTTAAGTGACTTGCCCAGGGTCACACAGCTAGTAAGTGTTAAGTGTCTGAGGCCGGATTTGAACTCAGGTCCTCCTGACTCCAGGGCCGGTGCTCTATCCACTATAGCGCCACCTAGCTGCCCCCACAGTAGACATTCTTGATAAAAGTTTGTTGACTTGAAATAAAACAACCTCACGATGATGACTGTTTCTACTAACTTTTTTGATCATGTATAACATGTTTTAGGAGGTGCCCTCAATAGTGCATTGTAGAACCCACTAGGAAGGGCAAATTCGAACATTCTCATACCCATTGGCCATTGTGCCACACATATGTGTGTATGTGTATACACATGTATGCACGCATATATAAATAATCACTTATTCATAAATTATATATGTATATAGCACTAATAATAATGTACGTTATAAAACTTAGACAAAAAATAGAAATGAAAGAAGGATGAAATAGAAACGAAATAATCTTTCGTCCTAGAGACAATGAGAACAACTAGAGTTTATTGAATAGGAGAGTCATTTAGCAAAAATCACCTTGGCTGCTGTGTGAAGGAAGGATTGGAGAAGGGAGAAATTGGAGATCCAGGAATCAATTAGGATCCACTGCTATTGCAATCGTGTAGGCTAGAGCTTATGAGGACCTAAACTAGAGCCTTGGCTATATAAGTTGAGAGGACACACAGATGTTGGAGGTAGAAATGACAAAATGACAAAATTTGGCAACTAATGATTGGAAGGTAGCACGAGTGAGAGTGAGGAATTAAGGATGGCACCAAGGATGAAAACATGGGGAACTAGTAGGATGGCGGTACCTTGGCAGAAATAGGGAAAATCAGAAGAGGAGAATGTTTGGTGGGGAGGAAATAATGAGTTCTATTTTGGAAATAATCATTGTGAAATGTCTACAGGCCATCTAACAGGAAATGTGTAAGAGATAGCTGGTCTGCAGCTCTGGGAGAGATTGGGACTGGATATATAGTGCTGGTAACCACCTGCATAGAGATGGTCATTAAACCTATGGGAGCTTATGAGGACACAAAATGAGAGAAGAGGGCCCAGACAGATCCTTGGAAACTGCGTTTTGTTTTTTGTTTGTTTTTTTGCAGGGCAATGAGGGTTAAGTGACTTGCCCGGGGTCACACAGCTAGTAAATATCAAGTGTCTGAGGCTGGATTTGAACTCAGGTCTTCCTGAATCCAGGGCTGGTGTTTTATCCATTGTGTTACCTAGCTGCCCCCGGAAACTGCGTTTTGTAAACTAAATTGCTATGGATATAGCTATTGTTATTGCTATAGACACATGTTTGGGGTAAGCATTTATTATTAATTTATCAATATTATACTAGTAAAGAATTAACCACGTCTCCCTAACTTCTCATGGTCTCAGGCTGTCTCCCAGAGAGACAGCATGTGGTCTCAAGAAAACACAAAAGGGGCAGCTAAGTGGTTCAGTGGATAGAGCACCGGCCCTAGAGTCAGGAGGACCTGAGTTCAAATCTGACCTCAGACACTTAATACTGACTAGCTGTGTGACCCTGGGCAAGTCACTTAACCCCAATTGCCTCACAAAAAAAAAAAAAAAAGAAGACACAAGAGAGGTAGTGAGAGAGACAGAGATCATGTGGGCCCAGGGAACCAAAAGAGAAGCTCAGAAGATGCCCCAGAAGTCCTAGAAGACCCAGAAGCACTTTAATATCTAGAAGACCCAGAAGACCTTTCCTGGTGTCTTCTAAGGGTTTTTATCCTCTTTTGCTAGAGGCGGGTCATTATACATTGATCAAAGCTAATTGGTTAGCACCATTCAATTGCATTGGTTGACCCGACTACAGATGACATCAGGGAAAAGAATGCTAAAGACCCTCACTGAAGTTGCTCAAGGCAAAGTCCATTATCTAGGTGTGTTTTAATCCCATCAGTCCTTCACCCATCTGGACAACAACAAAAAAATTATCTCCATTCCTTTTGTTTCCTTGGGTTTGTCACAGATGAGAGTTGATGAAGTGATCTCTGGGTCCCCCCCAAGAAATCCATTAGTAATAATTATTTTCTCACAGTACATCTACAGTCAGGGTACATGGTAGAATGATGATCTAGCAAAGGGGACTTAGAAGGAACACTCAGACCAGTAAGAACCAGGAAAGAATGGGGACATGATAACCCAGAGAGGGAAGACCATCTAAGAGGAGAATGCAGTCGATAATGTTATATTCTGCAGAGAGGCCAAAAAGAATGAGAATTGGGAAAAGATTATTAGATAATGCAATTAGATGTTACCATTGACAATTTTGCAGAAGGCAATTCCTGTTGGTCAAGAAGTCAGGGATAAGCAACAGGATGTTGATGCCCTGTAGAGAAACAGGGAGAAAGTGGAATAAAGAAAGGTTTGGGGAAAAAGATAATATGATAAAATCTTCCATGATACACAAAGTAACCTATCCATGCCTGCATATCCTATGAGAATTATTCTGTCCCACTGAAAACTAAAAGGGAGAGGGGAAGGAATAAGGACCTTGCTCCCTGGCTACTGATCCAAAGAGCTTCCTGTTTGCTTAGGGAGAAGGAATGGCAAGTTTCATGGCCTTCTGGACACTGTCCAGTGGCCTAGTCAGTCTTCTAGGGACAGATCAGGCCAAGTGTAGAGAAGATATTTGGGTATGGGGTAACAAGGTTATCTGACCTTGACCTTGTCACTGAGATACATTGGGCAGGGGGCAGGAAAAAAATGCATTTATTAAACTCTGTGTGTGTGTGTGTGTGTGTGTGTGTGTGTGTGTGCTTGGGTTCCCTTCCCCACATGACCCCTTGGAAGCTAGACCCAGGGTTGAGGTGCTCACTCTTTGAGTCAGCATACCTTTAAAGTTAGTGTATTCTCTTGTGGACCAAACCATATTTGACATATGAAATCACAGTAAAAAGAGACTCTTTACTTCCCCCAACCTCTCATATTTAATTATTTGTCACAACTTGTTGATTCATCCTTTGCGACAGCTCTAGCATCCATCTCCTTTTCTCTTCTCATACAACCCCCACTCTAGTTCTGGCCCTCATTACCTCTCACCTGGATGATCACAACAGCCTTCTAATTTTGTTTTTTGTTTTTGTTTTTGAGGGGCAATGGGGGTTAAGTGACTTGCCCAGGGTCACACAGCTAGTACACGTGTCAAGTGTCTGAGGCCGTATTTGAACTCAGGTACTCCTGAATCCAGGGCCAGTGCTTTATCCACTGCGCCACCTAGCCGCCCCTAACAGCCTTCTAATCGATGCATTGCATTCTCCACAAAGCTGTCAAACTGATATTCTTAAATCAAAGCTGACTGTATTACTATCCTGCTCAAGAAGTAATGGTGACTCCCTATTGCCCCTAGGATCAACTAGAAACTCCTCCACCTAACTTCTAAAGCCCTTCCCATCCTGGCCCCAGACACATCACTTTCCTACTTGTACTCCGTGTTCCAGCCAAATCGGCCAACTTCCTATTTTTTGTACATTCTATTTCCTATTTCCGTGCCTTTGTCCAGACTGTCCCTCATACCCAGAATGTATTCTCTTCTCCATTCTGCTTTTTGAAATTCCTATCTGCCTTTGAAGCCCAGCTCAAATCTCCCATTCACCACAAGGTCCTCTGGAAATCACTTTGTATGTGTCTTATCTTTGCTTCTATGTATGCTCATTTCTACCCAAGAGAAGGTAATCTTTAGGGCAGGGACTGTTTCATTTTGGTCTGTTTCCTCAGCACCTAACATAGTGTGTCAGATAGTAGGAACTTAATAAATGCTTGTTGAATGAATAAAGGAACCCTCATCTCCATATATACCAAGGTAGGCTGATTCTGATGCTAAAAGTGAGACAGGATGCACTTATAACCCAGACAGCTCACTTAGAGTCATACCTTGGTTGCGACATCTTTATCTCTACAAAACTGCCATTTGCTCCTTCTCTCCAGATCTACTTACTATCTGTTGAGTTTCTTCCTCAGCTGAGTTGCTATCTACTGCTTCTACAATGAACTGCGGCTGAGTGGCTTCTTTCCCCGCAGGGAGTGGTTATAGCTCTTTTGTGAGTCAGATTCCTAGCCAAAGCCAGCAGAAGTTTCTGATGTCATCTGTCTTTTTTGACTCCTTAGTGGGAGTTCACCTAAGCCTATTTGATATTTGGGCTGGGGTTAGTAAAATCCCTAGATCTCTCATCATGTCCCTGGCAGCTAGCAGCAGAGATGTGCAAATCACCCTGGAGCTTTATTTAGCAATATTGGAAGGGTGGGGTATAGCTAAGGACATTGGCACTGAATTTTTGCAGTTATACCCCAAATGCAGCCTTCCTTAAATGATAAATGCCAGGTGGCCTACAGAAGAGGAGGAAAATGTGGTCCCCAAGACTGAAGAAACAGCATCCCCTTCAAACATAGCAGATGGCATGATGGTTAGACCCATTACAGCTTAAAGGGCTTATATTAAACAGTGGAGGTAACTTTCTTCTCTCATTCCTTTGGGATGGGGTTCAAAAGAGCTTCATATCTGAATGCTGGGGAGGGGTACGAGAGGGATAACTCTCAAGGTATTTGCTACTAGCAAGTATCATCAGTTTCTGAGGCCAGGGAAATGGGAGGGGATAAGAAAGATCAAGGGGGGGGGGAAGCAGGAAATGATTGATCAAGTTGGAAGGGCCAAAGAAAACTTTTTCCTCCTGTGAAGTGTTTTTTTTTTAAGTGGTTGGGTGTACTCTTATTTATTTATTTATTGGTTGGGTGTCCTCAGTGAGCTCATCTTAGCTGTTCAGAGAATGTTAGAGCTGCAATGACCTTAGAGATCATAAAGACTGCACCCTTTCATTTCACAGATGAAGAAACTAATAAAACTCAGAGAGGGAAAAAGCTAGGGTTAGGGCCTCACCTTCTTTACAAGTAGAAAACTAAAAAAACTGGGACTATGAGTAATGTCAAAGAATAGTGGTGTTTAACAAATCCAGTTCTAATCAAAACTTATTTGTTCAATCCTACAAATTTGGAATTTATGAACATTTGGAAATTGGCTAGGCTGATGTTTACTTTTTTCACCATCTGTGAAGAAGGGGTTTGCTCAGCAAAGGGAACAGTATAAACAAGATTACAAGGGACACCTTTAGCTAATTTAAGTCAGGGTTTTCTACTGACTTTAGTACCTTGATCTTTGACATGCAAGGAGAGTCTGATAGTTATAAATGAGTGTTATGAATTTATTCAGTTAGGCTAGCCAAGACCTGCTTTTGGGAAAATATACCCCAATTCAGTCTGGCCAGTTTTTCCTTCTCTAGGTTTGACTTTTCCTTCTTTCTCATCAGTTTCTCTGCCTCTAGCCTCTCCCCCATCCAATCCATCTTCAGCAGGTGTCAAAAGGAGGTTCTTAAAAAACAGGGCAGACACCATGGAAAATATTCAAGCAAGGAAGAAACTATTAGAATATATCATTTTGCACACAGCAGATGTTCAAAATAAATGTTTGTTGAATACGTCCCCTTGAAATAAATAACCATTGTATTATAGGAGCAGAGATTTAAATCTAGAAGGGGAGGCAGAGGCTATCTGGTACAATCTCCTCAATTTGTCAGTCATTTCTGATTCTTCCTGACCCCAGGTAGGGTTTACTTGGCAAAGATATTGGAGTGATTTGCCATTTCCTTCTCCAGCTCATTTTATGGATGAAGAAACTAAGGCAAACTTGGGTAAGTGACTTTTCCAGGTCACACAGGTGGTACTTAAACTCAGACTCCCAGCAATATATGCTCTGAGTCATCTAGCTGCCCTGATTTTGACAAATGAGAAAACTGAAGCCAAGAGAGGTTAAGTTATTTGACCAAGGTCACATAGTTAATAAGAGGCAAGATTTCAACTCAGATCCTTTCACTCAAAAGCAAAGTACCCTTTCTACTGTACCATGCTGTCTTCCTACCCATTAGGATATTTCAACAATTCGTGATTTCATCAGCACATGAATTCCTTTTGCCAATGTAGAACTCACCTCACCTTCTCTCTGATTTAATAGATCATCTTTGAGAGTTGGTATGGCCAAAAAAATTCATCATCCTGACACCCACCTGACGAGTCACTCCAAACTTGATGGGCCTGATCCTTGAATCACAGGCATGCTCTTCATCACAGGGCCCTCACCCAAAGCTTGTCAGAAGTGACCAGAGCTTAGGCTCTAATGACATTGCCTTGGATGGTCCAGTCACCTCTGAGCATGGCTTAGACATTGAAGAAGGAATGTACTATACTTGCCACCAATTTGGACTAGGTTCCCTTTCAATTAGTGTCAATCAATAAATCAAACAATAAGAATTTATTAAATATTTACCGTATGTCAGGCACTGTGCAAAGTGCTACTGATACAAAGAAAGGCAAAAAAACCAAAACAAAACTGAAACTTCCTCCTTTAGTATGTAGTCTCTCCCTTAATACAATTCTCTGCTTTCAAAGATTTTAATAGGGGAGACAACATGTAAATAAACAGGTACACAAGGTACTTACAGAGTAGATGGCAGGTGAACTTGGAAAGCTCTAGGGTGAAGAAAACTCATCACTTTTTCTTAGTTACTCCTTTGTTTAAAAGCCCTTTTGCTTTTACCATTCCCCATTACTCATTCCCTCTCTGTTTTAGCTAAGCTCACCTTCTTACCACTGCTGGCTCGTAGACACCCTCATTTCTTTTTCTTTTTTTCTGGCGAGGCAATTGGGGTTAAGTGACTTGCCCAGGGTCACACAGCTAGTGCCAAGTGTCTGAGGTCAAATTTGAACTCAGATTCTTCTGACTTCAGGACCAGTGCTCTATCCACTACACCATCTAGTTGCCCCCTAGCTTATATACTGTTGAGTAATGTTTGTTGATTATTAAATGGGAGGCAGCTTTGTATAGGGGAAAACCTACTGGAATTAGGAGGAAAGTGAAGCCTGGGTTCAAATCTCACCTTTGACACTTACTATTTGTGTGGCTATAGGCAAGTCATTGAAATTCTCCTAATCTATTTTCTCATCTACAAAATGGGAATAATAACAACCTGTGATATCTAGTTTATAGGATGTTGTAAAATTAGATAATATATGTAAAGTGTGTCATAAACTTTAAGCACTACATAAATGTCAACTATTATAATTATATGGCTTACTTATCTCTTCAAATAGATCCTACAGTTTTAGGAACATTTTGAACTATGAGAGGTTAAGTTGACTTGTCCAAGGTCACACAACCAGTTGGTCAGAAGCAGGACTTTAAACTAGGTTTTCCTTGTTCCAAGGCCAGCTCCCTTTATCTACTTTTCCCAGCAGCCTCCATAAATTCAAGCAGGGGGTGTGGAAATTCAGAGCCTTGGGGCAAAGTCCAACCTGGGCTAGTCATTTCTCTTTTTAAAACTGTTGGCTAATCACTAAACGTTCAACTCTTCTTCTGGAAGCCCCTGGGTTTGTTTACACTTTAGCTGTTTAAGTTAATTACCCTGCAATCTGCTCTTCTCTTTTCTAAATGGAGCTAAACCAGTTTAGGGAACTACTGGGGCTGGGGCACTGAGAGGGGGGAAAGGAGAAGGAGAAAGAACTTATTATATCTGTGGGTAAAAAAAAGGCCCCCCCTTTTATTTGGGGTGATTTAAGGAGTGCTGAAAAGTCTGCTTGCTCCCAAATATCTCCCTTATCAGATAGTCACCAGATTGAAACTTCCACCTTACCTACATGATGTCTCCCTTACTGCCCCCATTTCCCAAACCCAGAATCTGGAACTTTTGCTCCAGCCCTTTAGGAATTCAGGCGCCTAATCCTACTCCGAATGAATCTATCCTCCTTTTAATGGTCAATAGTAGGCAGCAACACCTCTGTGTAGTCACCTTCAATGCAGTAGAACCTGATTTGTTCTAAGTGGGGACACTGACTTTCCATAGGTTGGCACATTAGAAAGAGTCAGAGAGGAAGCCGAGTGCAAATCCTAGCTCTGCCTCTTATGATCTGTGTGACCTGGGATATATCATGGAACCCTTATGGGCCCACTGACTCATCTGTAAAATGAGGGGCTTCATAACCTCTAAGGTCCCTTTCATGTCTAAATTGATGACCCTATAATCACTAAGGTCCCTTTTATCTCTAACTGGGTAATTCTATAAAAACAAAAAATCCATGTTTCCCTAGCTTAGATGGGTGAACTGAGGCCATGTGATAAGTGGGAAGTGTTAGATTTGGTCAGGAGACCCTTGGGTTTGAGAATGATGATCATCCTCCTCTTCCCTCTCCTGCCTCCACAGACACTTTCTAGCCAAGTGGCCAGAGATAAGTCACTTAGTCTCTCATTTTCTTAATCTATTCAATGGCAATAATAATACCCAAAGCCCTTTCCTTACAAGGTTGTTGTGGTTCCCTCTGCCTCTGTGAAAGGAGGATTTCAAGGACTGAGAGGGGCTCCTTTGATACCCACCTGGACAGTACAGTGTCTCTCCTGTCCCCTGTGCCTGTCTCCTTGGGGAATGGGCACATAGGCAAGGGCAAAGGGTGTGGTTTTGTAGGGAAGACTGCATTATCTCACCAACCATTGCTCTTAGGTTTTTTTGTTTTTAAACTGGGCCTTCTCACTGGGGTTGAAAGTACGGTGGCCATTGTGGGGTCTGATCCCCACTCTGATACTCATGGAAGTTTTAACCCGGTTCATTTTCCCAAAGTGGGCTAGTTTGCACCTTGGTAGGCAGCATGGTGACCCTCTGCTCCCAGGAAGCTCACCATATTGGTGTCAGACTTAGTTGGGACACCTGGTCAGCTTTAGCCTTCCTGCAGTTCAAAACTCTCCAACTCCTCAGCCTCTTCCACAGCAAAGACTATAGGCATGCACCACCCCTCCTTGACATTGCTCTCACTTCCAAGCATTCTCTCTAGAGAAAGCACCAGCCAGCACCAAACCAGCACCAGTAGCCTTCCAAAGTCTCAGAATGAAAGAACAGTGGAGCAAGTGCCTGGAAACTCAGCACCTGCTTGACTTTTGCCCGCCTACATGCACATAAGATGGAGAAAAATTTCTTCCTTCTGACTCCTTTCCCCCAGTAGTCTTCCCAAACACTGCCAGAAGTCCAAATTCATAAATGTCACCAACTAGTGAACTCAGGGATAGCATCTGCTTGAATTTCATCTCCATAGCAACTGAACCACCACACCAATATATTTCATTTTATGAGATTTGATCTATCATTTCAGCCTATCAAAATCTTTTGGGACACCAATTTTATTATCCAACATGCTAACTCATCCCTCCCTCCTTTGCCATCTTCAAAATGGAAAAGCATGGCGTCAATGCCTTCATCCAAAACACTGGTAAAAGTGTTAAATAGCATCAGTCTGTGGGGCACAGATCTCTAGGAAACACCACTAGAGACATCCTTTAAGCTTAATGGAAGTCAGTCTTTGTGTCCAGTCCTTCAACAAATTCTGACTTTGGGTCCACGTATAAGGAAAGAAAGAGAGGGTGAGTCCCTTGTGTAGAGAAGCTCCAAGTACAGTGAGGGTACTGTCCTTGTGCAGTTCAAAGGGAGTATGATGCATGTTTCTAGCCTCTTTCCCCCTCTACCCTTCTCCAAGGGAGACATTTGTAAGGGAGCTATAAAAGATCCCCCAGGTTCATTAAGCCCCGTACAGGTCACCAATGTGTAAGGGCCAAATTTAATATGGGAAGAGTTAATTGGGACTCAGAAAACAGCAGGGGGCCTTTAGGTCCCGAGCCTCCTCTCTTCAGCACTGCCCCCTCCCCAATTGTTTCTCCCAGACTGATAAGAAATGAGATTAAAAAGCCTCCTTTCAGATAAAATTTTTTAAAAAGTGATTATTGATGAGAACAAATTTAGAAATAAGGACAAAGAAAAGCAGGAAATATGACCTATAAACTTGTCCACCGGACTCAGCTGCTTCATGTTCAACTCTCTCTATCCCTCTAAGCATATGCATTTAACTTTCTTGCCTGCCATCATAAACTTCACTTTCTCTCTCTCTCTCTCTCTCTCTCTCTCTCTCTCTCTCTCTCTCTCTCTCTCTCTCTCTCTCTCTTCTTCTCGTCTCCTCCTCCCTCTTCTCTACCTCCCAGAATAAAGAACCCTTCTCTCACAGGAAACCCAGACTGACCACCCACACACCCCAAGCCAATTCCCTGGCACCCCTAGGGGGTGGTGCCCAAGGCTGGCCCCGGGCACAGGGTTTCCTTGCATAACCTCACTTGGAGGAGAGAGCCAGGGCGTGCCTGAGGCTTTCCAATTTTAGCCAAAGATGGGGTACCTCAAATCATAATCAATTCTTACACATTCATTCCTGCTAGGACAGGAAGCAGGAAGTTGTAGCCAGAGGCCACCACTCTGCTATCCTCAAGGAGAAGGGATACTGGGCTAGAATTATATCTATGTGGTCCTGGAATATGATCAGGTTCTATCCAACTCCTGATCACTGTCATTTTTTTAAAATAAAAAATAAACATTTTTATTTATAGTTTTGAGTTCCAAATTTTATCCCTCCCTCCCTCTCTCCCCTCCTCCCTCCCTGAGGTGGTAAGTAATCAGATATGGGTTATACATGTACAGTTATGTAAAACATTACCATATTAGTCATTTTGTACAAGAAACCTTGGATAAAAAATGAAAGAAAGTGAAAATAGCATGCTTCAGTCTGTGTTTAATCAGTATCAATTCTTTCTCTGGAGGTGGATCATACACTTCATCATTAGTCCTTTGGGATTGTCTTGGATCATTGTATTGCTGAGAATAGTTAAGTCATTCACAGTTCTTCATCAAACAATATTGCTGTCTCTGTACACAATGTTCTCTTGGTTCTGCTCACTTCACTAGACATCAGTTCATACAAGTTTTTCCAGGCCTTTCTGAAATCATCTAGCTTGTCATTTCTTATAGCATAATAATATTCCATCAACATCATATACCACAGCTTGTTTAGCCATTCCCTAATTGATGCACATTCCTTTGATTTCCAGTTCTTAGCCACCACAAAAAGAGCTGTAGAAATTTTTTGTACAAGTAGGTCTTTTTCTCTTTTTGGGGATGTCTTTGGGATATAAATCTAGAAGTGGTATTGCTGGATCAAAAGGTATGCACATTTCTATAGGCCTTTGGACATAGTTCCAAACTTTTCTCTAGAATGGTTGGATCTTTTCACAGTTCTACCAACAGTGGATTAGCGTCCTAGTTTTCCGGAATCCCCTCCAATATCCAATATTCATTTTGTCATTTTGAGGGGAAGGGGGATTCCAAGTTCTATATTCGAGGTTTGACCCCTTTCCCACCTAAAACTAATTTCATGATGAACAGACATAAAGAATAACAAAGAAATCCATTTATCCAAATTATAGCAAAACAAAAATCAAAAAGGTATACACAGGAGAATAGACATCGAACAGTACAGAGTAAAAGAGGTCTCCCATTAGGAGCAAGGTAACTCAGCTCAGCTGAGAGAGGGTCCTAAATCTTACAAGGGGAAATGTCCTGAAGTCTCTAGAGTAGCAGTATGGGAATGATGTAGACTGCTTGCTCCTCTCATGTACTCCCAAAGTCTTTGACTTCAGCAACCTGAAAGTGGTTGGCCTCTTCCATCTTGTCTCTCAAAGATGGAAACCAACAATGCTCAAAGAAAACTTGAAACTTGACCAGGTCTGAAGTGGATGCTGGGGGTGGGTGGGTAAAATGGGGAACTGTTGAGAACTGAAGTTCTTGGTCTCTCATCAACTCTGCCCCATTCTTCACATGGGGTATGGCTTTCATTTTCACCAGCAAGGAAAGAGTCCCATGGCAATGGGGTTTGGCACAGGAATTACATAGATATTCAATAAATTCCAAATTGACCTAACTGTGCATCATCTAGCCCACATTTTTCTATCTTGTCTACTTGGATATAATGGTATAATTTGTCAACTGCTTAGCTGAACCCTAGGTGTAAAGCATCTAAAGCATGTCCTAACTTAATAGTCTGGCAAACTTGTTGAAAAAGAGAATGAAGTTAGTTTATGATGTTAGTAACCTGTTCTTGATGAACCTATTCTGGCTCTTAGTAATCATTGCTTCCTTTTATAAATACCTTAAAACCATCCCTTTAATAGTATGCTCTAGAGAAGAACACATACATTTTGGTGGAGTACTGAATTGGTCCAACCATTTTGGAAAATAATTCAGAATTATGTTAAGAAAGTGACTAAAATGTTCATGCACTTTGGTTTAGAGTTTCCTGGGTCATATACTGATAAACATGCGGAGGTCAAAGATAGACAGAAAGCTTCGATTTACACCAAAATATTTGTAGCAGTACTTTTCTGTAGTGGCAAAGAATTGGAAATAAAGTAGATCCCCATCAATGGTGAAATGGCTAACCAAAGTTTGGTAGGTAAATTTAATGGAGTATTGCTTTTCTGTAAGAAATAATGAATATGAAGAATTCAGAGAAAAATGGGAAGAGATTAACTGATGCAGAATAAATAAGGAGAGAGGAAAATGATATATGCAAAAAAATCCAACTGGGCTTAGAATCAGGAAGATTCAACTTTCTGAGTTCAAATCCAGCTTCAGATACTTAGTAGCTGTGTGACCCTGGGCAAGTCATTTAACCCCTTATGCCTTAATTTCTCATCTATAAAATGGAGACACACTGGAAAATGAAATGGCAAATTACTCTTGTATTTTTGCCAAAAAAAACCCCAAAACAAAACCAAATGGGGTCACAAAGAGTCAGACATGACCTAAAAATGACCTAAAAAATGGAAAGGGGAAAAAACCTGAAGGCTATGTAATTGCAATGACCAAGGTTGACTCTGAAGATGACATGAGAAAATATACCTTCCTCCCTTCTTTGCAGAATTATGGGACTATGAGTATTGAACATTGCATATACCATCAGATATGATTGATGTGTTGGTTAATTTTATTGAACTGTTTTTTCCTCCCTCTTCTCTTATTCTTTGATACAAGAGATAGCTTTTTGGATGAAGGAGGGGAGAGGGATATATTTGAAAAGGAGATATAAAAATATATCAATAAAAATCTAAAAATAACAATACTTTCTAGAATGTTTTTCCAAATGTCATATAATACATTGTACCACTCATAGGATGGAATGGAAAAACATTTATTAAATGCTTACTATGTGCCAAGCTAAGCCAGTGCTAAGCCTTAGGAACACAAAGAGAAACGTGAGATGGTCTCTATCTTCAAAGAGTTCATATTGTAATTGTGGAAGACAACATCTACGGGAGAGCTCAGCTGCAAAAATGGAAAGACCCATTGGTTCTTGGGGTATATCAGAGAGGTGTAAGAAAGGGTCCAAGGGTCCTTAAGGTACATTGTTGGGAAGGGAGATCTTTCTGGTCTCAGCATTGGCAGAGTGTGAGGTAGGGTAGTTGAGGATGTCCTAAGGGGTCATGAATATATTTTCTTCTATTCTTATCATATTCCATTCTGCATTATAGTTGCAATGTAGTTATTATATGCTCATATGTGTTATCACTCTACTTTCCTCCTCCACTGAATTATAAGCTCTATAATGGCTGGTATAGTGGTTTAATTATTCATATTTCTCCCAGCATTGAGGATTATGTTTTTCTACATAATAGGCACTTAATAAATTACTACTGAAGGAATACAAATAGTTCATAACAGCATGCAATCAAATGTTAGATGGCATGCTGTAGACCATAAAAGTCTTTGCTGGGGTTTAAAAAGGAAAAGGTTCCTGGATATTAGAGCAAACTGTAGTCCTGGGACAGCTGGGATGCTCATTTGGCAGCCTCTTTTCCTATACTACTGAATTTCCATGTGTTGAGGTGCTACTGATATGTGGATTTTACCTGTAGAGGTGATGGATCAAACCATCACCACCACCACCACAATGATCATCATTATCTTATTATTCTCACATTTTTTTTCAATGGGAATTAGAGAGATAACTTGTGCTCCTGCTAATATTCTTTTACATTTATTGTTCTATATATACCAGCTAGTGACACAATCTTCCAATGTCTTTTCTAGATCTTCACTAGTTCAAGTTGTCATGTTCAAGTTCTGTCATGACATTCAATGCCTGTCCTCTGAGATATTCCTTAAGAGCCCTGTCTTGCCCCCTGTAATTCTCACCATAGCAATGGCGGCCACACATACTGTTGTGTGCAAGTCTTGACATATTTTTACACATTCTGTCAAATACTGTGTTCATTCATGATGGTTATAATTAACACCATCATGTAATTTAAAAATTACTCTGTTTCAGTGTAATTAGTCTGCTAAAGTTGAGTTCATGTTGTCAACTTCAAAGGGTTTTTTGGAATTCTAGTCTAAGAATGATGCTCTTCACAAAATCATTTGAGGCTTTGGTGCCATTTTTATCTGTTTTGTTATTAGATCTCATTTTTGGAGTTTATATTAAGTGAAGATTTTCAATGACCTGAGGTTCTTTAGATTTTAGTGGCTCCTTGATTTCTTATCTTATGCCATCAAATCTAGACTTAGGGATATAATTGTTATTTTTTATGATTGTCTAGTACCAGTTGGCAGTATATTGTTGTATGACTTGAGTTGAGGGAACTGTAACAAATAGTAGTATAAAGCCCTTGGCCATACCTGGTGTGGTCTATTTCCAGTTTTGTTATGAGAAATTATTGGCATATACTGAAAGTCATAGAACTGTAGGGCCATAGGGAGTATTTATGTCTTCTGTCCATTTAATAAACACTCATGGGGAGGGGGTGGGGATGGAGAAGGGGAGGAAGAGCAAAGAGGGAACTTCTGGAAGCCAACACACTGAGGATAGGTGGCACATTATTGTTGGGTAAAATAGTCTTTAATTTTTTTTGCAGGGCAATGAGGGTTAAGTGACTTGCCCAGGGTCACGCAGCTAGTGTCAGGTGTCTGATCTGGATTTGAACTCAGGTCCTCCTGAAACCAGGGCCAGTGCTTTATCCACTGCACCACCTAGATACCCCCTAAAATAGTTTTTAATAGTCTTTTGAATCACCACACAGCAAAAGAACATAGTGCAGCACACACAGTCAGATATGATAACTGGTGTTAGAGGGTCACTGAATCTTGGAGCTGGAAGATAGTTCAGATGCCATCTAGTCCAACTCATGACACCAGAACAAGAATCCTCTCCATAGCATTTCCAACCCCTATTCCTCAAGCCTTCACTTGAAGGCTTCACAAGAAATGGAATGAACTCTCTGCCACAGTGGCACAATCCACCTCTGTTCTAAATGATGACCTGAATCATGAAGAAAAGTTCTGTCTACTGCCTAGTCGAACTCTGAGTCTTTTGGAGAAGTATTCCTGAAAGAGCACTATCTCCTGAAATAGAGTCACTGGAGGGACCCTGTTTATAGACTGAAATTATTGTAGGAAACTGCACACTCTTACACATTACAGGAAACATCATTGGTGATGGGGGTGGGGGAGTAAGAGGCAAGAGGTAAGAGGTGGGAAGTAGAGGGAAGGAAAAGAATGCCAAGGTTTGATCTTCCCTCAAATACCAGGCAGAAAGTAACTTCTCTTCAGAAAATGAGGCCTAAGAGGAAGGGTAGACCCATAGCCCCTATCCACCTCATTGCCTCTTCCTGGGGATCTTGGAGGAGCATGGTAAGAAAGTTCTAGGCAGTTAAGGGCAGAGAGAAGATTCTTCTATTCCTCCCCCACATCAATTTCACCAATCTGGAAATTGGTTGGAGTTATAAGCACCTCTTTAAAAATGAACAGTCCAAGTATATTGGCAATTCCCATCTTACCATGAATTGTTTCGACCAGATGGCCTGAGATCTCTGGGGATTCATTTCAATTCAATTCAATTGATATTTAATTTAGATTGGGGGGAGACAGGTAAGGGAAGAAGAGAAGTAATTTGATATCATGAGGTACTGATGAGGAGAAAGGGGTTGGGAAAGGCCTGGGTTGGGGTGTGGTTTGGGATTGCTAGAGGACATCTTGAGGACACTGATTGACTTGGGGAGGAGATAGGGTCTCTGGGAGGTAGGAGTGGGGAACAGAAAGGGGGGTGGGAAGGCAGTAGAGACAACCTTAGTCAGCTTCCCAATTTCACTAAGGGTGGTTCCTGGCTTTAGAAAGACTTGTAAGTATTGATATGATTGTGGGAATTCTAGCTATTGCATCCAGCCATTGGGAGGAGACAGGGGGTTGGTATATGAGGCCAATTATATTACCAAACAGTGGGATAAACTCTGAAGAGGCTGCAGCGGTACCTCAAGGTGAAGAGGTCTTATGGCAGCCCAGCGTGATGAATTACCCTTAATCCTCTGTCAGGATGATCTTTTGAAGCTGTTAAATTCTGAGTAGACTGCTGGAGCAGGCATGGAAGAAAGCTGGCCCCTGGCTGTTTATGATGGGGAGTAGGGTACCAAATGTGCAAAGAATGGAGTGTGATTGGCAGATCTGGAGTGATTCATGTTGTAAGTTAGAGAAAGAAAGTGATTAGTGAGTGACTTGTGTTCATGAAAAGCGCTGCTCCTTTAAAAATCTACCCAAGGAAGAGTGAGTCAGGGAGTATGAATGGGGGCGAGTATTTGGGTGCAAATCCCTGGGTTTCAAGTGCACATCTCTAGAGTTCTGGGTGCTCCCTCAGGCAAACCTTAAAGAAAGCATGGGGGTGACTAAGGATGAGGACAACATCGGAGGCATGAGCCCATCATATCCCTCATGGGCTTGAAGTAAGCCTTGGGCTCCTAAGAGCTGATCCCCATGGAGCTATTCCAGCATTTGGAAATGAGATGACAAAGCGCCAGAAGAGGAAGATATCTGATTGGAACTGCTATGAGCCCCCAGGAGTCTCTAGGCAAGAAAAGAGAACATTGAGGAGGTACAAAGAGGCTGGGTGTTTGTGTGGTCCTGGGGCTTCTGTGTAACAGCAGGTCATTTGGCTAAGGCGATCTGAAAAGATAGAAAAGAGGCAGAAAGGGGTCTATTGGTGCCTTTCAGATCAAGGTGGATACCTGTCTGACTACTTTCTCACAGGGATCTGGCCAACCGAGATTCAGGACACAACCTCCTCTCTTGGAAGTGCACCATCTTGGTATCTTAAGGAACAACACTATTAGTTCGACCTTTCTACCTGAGTTCCCCAGGTCCCAACCTCACCTAGCAAGTGCTACTGGAAGGAAAAGGATATGAGGCTTGTGGGAAATGCTTGTATTTCTGTATATTTTGAGTTAAGCAAGTTACATGGATGGCGGGGGCGTATTCAAAACATGCAAACAAGCCTTATTATTTTTGAGTCTTCAGTGTAGGTACTTTTGTTAATGAGTACACGTCGTGGCTTAAAGTGCCTTTTTATGGTGGCTTAGTGAGGTGAGGAGTTAATACCAGTGATGAAATCTCACGTGATTGTCATCAACATCCCAGAGAACAGATCCAGCTGTCCCAATTGCTATCTCTGCCCTTACTCAAAGTTAAAAAAAAAAATTACTTTAATTACTGATATGAAGTAAAACAATTACTTGTTGTTTGGCTCAGAATTGCTGGAAATTAATAAATATTTTGGAAATTATTTGGTAAATTCTAATTACTTAGCAAAAGTAATTAAAATATTTATAAGAGAACACCCATAAAATACCACTGAGCAAATACATTACTCAATAAATGGCTTAATTAGTATTTCATTACTAGAAATTAATCTCAGTTACTAAACATTACTACAAATTACGTGCAGGACAGGGAAATTATTTTACTGCTATTAATGATTTCAATTACCAAGTTTGTGCAAATGTAATTCCTTTCCCCCTCCCCAAATCCCTACTTGGACTCTTCTCCCTCAGGCTAATTCTCAGGTTTGGGTCTGATATCAGGATGCTCAGTGCTGGGCTTCAGCAATCCTCTTCTTTGCGGGATCCCCAATGCACAGATTAACTCAGTTTATTTCTTAGCTGTCTCGCTGAAATACAGGCCTCTTGGTGTCTCTTAATCAGCTGAAATCTAGCTCTGGGTGGGGGCAGACAGATCTCTCACTGCAGATATACCCTCCTCCTGAGTTTTCTAAATCACCATGCCAAGCTCAGAAACTCTTTTAGCACTCCCAGGTTGGGGGGTGCTGCCACTCACCCTATTGTTACTAGTTTAGTTACTGGCTGGTAGGGCTCAGCAGCTGCCATTGACACTTGGGCCCTCTGAGAGCCAATCTGGGCTTCCATCCTGAATAGGGCAATGGTGTATGTGGCCCCAGAGGCAATCTGGCAGAGAAACCAGTAGTTTTCCACTAGGGAAAGCAATCTAAGACACATATTTCTTCTTATTCCTCAAACATTTATTAACTGCACACCAGATGCAATAGCACTTTACACCTCTCTTGCTTAATTGTCTATTATTTTGTACTATTACTCATATTGTACAGTGGCACTATGTAGTTTAATGGGTAGAATGTTGAACTTGGAATCAGGAAGACCTGAGTTCCAAACCTGTCACACTTAAAAACTGTGACTTTGGGCAAGTCACTTACCCTCCCTGGATCTCACACCTATAAAGTAAAATAATTACCTAGGATAGGACTTATTGACTAAATTATAGATGGGTAGGGTTTCATGTGAATAGAGGAAGTTCAATCCTGGAATGCTTCTGAAATCACAGCTCCTCTTTATAGTTATTTATTTCGTATTGGCTATTTGTGTAGCAGAACACTGTTCTCCCTCCCTCCCCACCCCCGCCTTGAATTGTAAGCTCCACCACAGCAGTTACTATTTCTTACCCTTTAAGGACTTTAAGAAAACTCAATTAGGTGCTTTCAGAGACAAGATATGAGTTCAAATCTCTGACTTTTAATTCCATGCATTGTACCTTGTATACATCAAGGACTTATGATTTCATTGATGTGGGCAATCTGTTCACTGATACTAGTTGCAACCCCCTCATCATTTAATAGCTAGATTTTAAAGATTGCTAGGGCTTAAAATTTCATCAGTTTATAAACCACCTTAGTGATATGTCTCCTCAAACTTAGAGAGGCTAGTTCTCAGACAACAAGTTCTTTTAGGTTTTCCAATTTGTTAGGACTTCCAGAGGTGACTTATCCTATGTTGGTCAAATTTTGAAGAACCCAAGGTCATCTTCACACCAAGAATGTTGTTGAGTTGTTTCAGTCCTGTCTGACTCTCCATGATCCCATTTGGGGTTTTCTTAGCAAAGATACTGGAGTGGTTTGCCATTCCTCTCCAGATCATTTTACAGATGAGGAAACTGAGGCAAACAGGGTTAAGTGACTTGCCCAGGGACACACAGCTAGGAAGTGTCTGAAGCCAGATTTGAACTCCGGAAGATGAGTCTTGACTTCAGCACTGGCACTCTGTCCACTGTGTTACCTTGCTGCCTTCACACTAAGACATTCCAATAGGACTTCAGAGGAAGCTCCTACAGTTCATAAGTACTTAAACGTGTGTTGAGTTGGATTTATTCTCTACAATGGCTTCACAAAAATGAATGAATGGGGGCAGCTAGATGGCGCAGTGGTTAAAGCACCGGCCCTGGATTCAGGAGGACCTGAGTTCAAATCCGGCCTCAGACACTTGACACTTACTAGCTGTGTGACCCTGGGCAAGTCACTTAACCCTCATTGCCCCGCAAAAAAAAAAAAATGAATGAATGACAGAAAAACATTTATTAATTGCTTACTATGTGCCAAACACTGTGCTTAGTAGGGTGGAAAGGGTGGAATGCAAAAAACAAAGTGAAGACATTCCCTGCCCTAAAGGAGTTTACATTCTAATGATGGAGACCACACATACAAGGAAGTCATGGGCAGGGAAGGGCATTTTGTTTGGGAAAGTTATATGGGAAGTGAATGAAGCCACAAGGCAATAGATTGACACATCCTGTCCAGTAACTATGGCAACATTGAGTTGATTATGGTTTTAGATCTAGAATGGAGAGGCCTAAGGTACCCAGTGGCAAGGTGGTTGGTGAGATGTTGAGGCAGTGAAGCAAAGCCATGGTTGGACCAGTTGGCCTGATCTAGTTGGCCACATGTGAGTCACTCATCAATCAGGATCTAGGCACCCAAGCCCTAAAGCTTAAGCCCTCCAGAACATGGTGTCTGGTATGGGTGGCAGAATAGTAGTTGAGAAAGGTGAAGTAGCAAACCATCTACCATGTAGCTCATCTCCCAAACTGGAGGCTAGGAGTCACCTTGTTTCTATCCTTCATGGCGGGCATCATAGGATGATGCACTGGGTACATACTACCAGCCTGCATACTCAATATTTGTTGACCTTACTCAGCTCTTGACTAACAGGGTGGGGCTATGCTTAACTTAAGGAGAGCCTGATGTCAGCCAGCTACCAAATCACAGTAATGATAATTCATGTTTACATAGCATATTGAGATTTGCAAAATTATCTTCACGATGACCTTGCAAGGTGGTGCAACTATAATTTCCTCCATTTTTAAAATAAAGAAACTGAGGCTCAGCGAGGTTAAATAGTAACAATAATATTTATATAGCTCTTTAAAGTTTACAACACACTTTATAAATATTATTTTATTTTCACAGCAACCCTGAGAACTATTATTTTTATAGATGTGGAAACTTAGATAGAGATTAAGTGGCTTGCCCAAGGTCACACAGCCAGGAAGTATCTGAGGCAGAATTCAAACTCAGTTGTTTCTAACTCCAAGTCCACCATTTTATCCACCATGCCGCCAAGGCTGTTCTTGAATTGAAGCCTTCCAGACCCCGAGGCCAGCTCTCTATCCATCATGCCATGGCTTCCTCCCTTGGACAAAATCAGTTGATTCATATTTTACTACAAACTTAATAACCATTGGAAAAAAGTCACCAAATAAAGAGTTCTCTCTCTCTCTCTCTTTCTCTCTCTCTCTCTCTCTCTCTCTCTCTCTCTCTCTCTCTCTCTCTCTCTCTCTCTCTCTCTTTCTCTCTTTGCTCATACTAGAGTAGTTTAAGCAAGGGTCAGATGACAACTTGTCTGAGATGTCATGGAGCAGGTTCCCATTCAGGAACAAGTTGAACTAGACTTCCTGGGGTCTGTTTCAACTCAGTGATTCTGAATACAATCTTATATAAACCCTTAGCATTTAACAAGGAAGAGATGAATGAACAAACAAGACAAAAATATTTTTCTTCCAGATACCTTCCCACTTCTGAAGCTTCCAATCTTCTTCCCCTTCCTCGTTTCTTCCATTTCTTTTCCTTGCTTCCCTCTTTTTCTTCCTTCCATCTCTCCTTCTGTATTTTCTTCCCTCTTTCCTTCCCTCTCTCCCTCCCTTCCTCCCTCCTGTTTCCTTCTTTCCTTCCCTCTCTCCCTCTTTCCTTTCTTCCTTTTGTCTTTCCTTTCTTCCTTTTGTCTTTCCTTCCCTCCTTCATTTCTCCCTTCTTTTCTTCTTTCCCTCCTTCCTTCCCCCTTTTTTCTTTCCCTCCTCCCTTCCCTTCTCCCTTCCCTTCCCTTCCCTTCCCTTCCCTTCCCTTCCCTTCCCTTCCCTTCCCTTCCCTTCCCTTCCCTTCCCTTCCCTTCCCTTCCCTTCCCTTCCCTTCCCTTCCCTTCCCTTCCCTTCCCTTCCCTTCCCTTCCCTTCCCTTCCCTTCCCTTCCCTTCCCTTCCCTTCCCTTCCCTTCCCTTCCCTTCCCTTCCCTTCCCTTCCCTTCCCTTCCCTTCCCTTCCCTTCCCTTCCCTTCCCTTCCCTTCCCTTCCCTTCCCTTCCCTTCCCTTCCCTTCCCTTCCCTTCCCTTCCCTTCCCTTCCCTTCCCTTCCCTTCCCTTCCCTTCCCTTCCCTTCCCTTCCCTTCCCTTCCCTTCCCTTCCCTTCCCTTCCCTTCCCTTCCCTTCCCTTCCCTTCCCTTCCTTCCCTTCCCTTCCCTTCCCTTCCCTTCCCTTCCCTTCCCTTCCCTTCCCTTCCCTTCCCTTCCTTCTTCTCCCTCTACTAATGCAGGTCAGCACCTTCTCCATAACTTAGAGTCTTAGCCCGCATACCAAGTGGTCAAAGGATTTGCACAGGTTCACAGACAGTAAATACATCAGTCAGTCTTCCTGGTTCCGAGGCCAGCTCTCTCTGCTATGATTGTGCTTCTGCTGGTGTCTCCTATTAGCCTTAAGCTTTCCCTTGTGTAGGTAAAATGTACCACAATAAAGTCTGATTGCTCTGTGCATTACTGCCTGTCTAATTCTTTTGTGAAACCTCCTCTAAGTCCCCAGGCTGCGGTACCGGGCTGGGACACTATCCATCCTTCTTTGTAATCCCCTCACAGAGCCAGGCCCATAAGAGGAGCTCAAAAAAGCCTCGTAGGTTGATTGAGTCAGCGGTCTTGAGGAGAAAGCCTACTGTAAATGAGAACAGAATTTTGGCTGTAGGAGCCATTCCCTGGTGACTTTTGTATGCCAACCAACACAGGGAGTGGAGGGGAAATGTTTTCTAAATCCAGGGGTATTCCTGAGGCCAGAAGAATCAATTCTCCACAAAACCAATCCTCTCACCCCTTCCTTTAATCCTCCTTCTATCTTTCTTCAATTCCTAGGTCCTGGATCTGGGGGCTAACTGAGAGTCAGTGGAAGGAGGGAGGGAATGGGTGCCACATGGGTGGGTAGGGAAGTGTTTTGTGGGAAGTCTTCAAGGAAGAGTTGGTGGTTTGAACTTCCTTTCATATTGAATAGCCCATTCAGCATGGCCAGGTACTCATTAATGTGTCTAACACATGCACATTCACAGATACACAGACTTCATGACAACAAGAAAGGGAAGGGAATAGCAGGAAGAGAGGGTTGCTCTGGGGACTTGAAATCATTTAATTTCTGAAAGTGGAGTCTGATCCATTCAATAACCATGACAATTACATTATCTACTGGCATGGCAGAGGTGGGGGTAGGGAGAGGGAGCTGTCGAGAGCTGCTGAGCCAGGAAACAAATGGAAAGGGGTCCCACTTTTCCAAGTCCTTCTTTAAGGGAAGTTTCCAAGCAGGATAGACTCCATTGTCTTTCCTTTGGGGTCTGCTGAATTCACACTGAGACTGCCCATTGCTTTTCCTAAGATGCCCCTTTTGGTCAGGGCAATCCTTTTTCTCCTTTTCTGTCCCTTAGGTATGCCAGTCAGGCAATTCCTCTCAAAACTGCCTTACTTCGCTTTGTTCTTGTGCTCTCACTAGTGTCTGTTTTAACTAATTGAATCCAAAGGAGATACCATCATGAATCATAGGATCATATATTTAGATCTGGAAGGGACCTTAGAGGTCTAATCTAGGTCAAGTCTAATCCTTATTTTATAGATGAGGAGACTGAGGCACAGAGAAGCTAGGTGATTTACCCAGGATCACACAGCTAATAAGTATCCAAAGCAGTATTTGAACCTGGGTGATGCTGACTCTTGCTATGGTAAATCAGATGAAGGTTGAGAACACAGTTCATAACTTTGGAGGTGTAAGGAAACTTACAAGTCACCTAAGTCCAACCCATTCATTTTATGGATAAGGAAATTCAGGTTCAGATGTTGTGACTTGGCCAAGGTCACAAGGTATCAAGTGATAGAGCCGAGATTCAAGCCCAGGTCTGCTGACTCCAAACTAGCATTCTTTTCACTGCTCCATGCAGTGCATACACACACATATACATATATGTATATGTATGTATATATATATGTATATATATATATATATATATATATGAACTTTGGGAGGGGCGGTAGGAGAGACAAGTTCATGAACATCTGAACATCTTAAGTCTCATGGGGAAATGAAAGTTCTGCTGTTAGAGTCTCCATACTCCCCTGCTCCCTTAATCTTGGCCAGGGGCGAGGTAGATTGCTTCTTTGCACAGCAGGGAAAGTTCTCAGGCAACCTCAGGACTCAGAGAGGAAGAGAGATTCAACTTTTTCCTTGCCTAGTGACTATACTGGGTGAGCCCCATCTTTAGCTCTCTCTGAATATATTCAGCAGTGAGCCAGTAGTGGGACTCCCCAAGCTAGCAATGGGATTCATGCTTCAGGATGACTCATTGGGAATGGGGGTTATTGTGTCCACTTCATTGTTCATTCACACCTCTACCCTCTGGTTTTTGCTTCTATGCTTTGCTGGAATTGTTCTCCAAAGTCACTAGTGGTCTCCTTATGGCCAGATCCAATGGTCTTTTCCTCAGTTTTAATGCTCCTTGAATCTCACTTCCTTGAAACTCTCTCCTCTCTTGACATCTGTGACAGTTCATTATTCTGATTCTTCTGTTAACTCTTTTATTATGACTCTGTCTCCTTTTCGGCTCCTCTTCTTTCTCTCTTTCCCAAAATATTTTAAATGGCTGTCTCTGTGGGGTTTATTTTCATTCCTTTCCCTAACCTAAAATACCTTCTCCTTTCTTCTTGACTTTTCCAATTTCTATTCATTTAGGCCAAGCTTGTTTCATACCCAGTGAAAAACTCACTTTCCACCCCAGTGCACAGTGATGACTCCCTCCTAGAGCACTAATTATCTGTTCTATCCATTTGGTTTGTAGACATCTCATATATACTTTCAATTTCCTTTGGACATTTCCCTAATTTACACTAATGTCTCTACACTTTTGAGTTGCATCTCTCTCTGTCTTTCTGGAGGTCTACTGCTTTCTTAACATTTTGTAGCTTTTCTCCTAAACCATTTGTTCTCTTTTTAAAATTTTTCTTTGGGAGCTCTAATTTTGTTCCTTAATTTTTCTTTTAATTCCTTTATTAAGCTTTGAGACCACTTTGGGGGTTGTTGTCATTGTTACATTCTTTTTTTTTCTTTTCTGGGATTCTAGTTGTAGTTGTTACGATATAATTTTCTTCTCATGGAGAGATCTCTTCACATTCTTATTGAATCAGAAGCCTCTTTTGCTTACTCATTTATTCAATATTTCTGCTGGTTTATTTGTGGGGTTTTCCTTGCAAGGATTTATTTCTTTCCCCTCTGTTGTTCTTTTTATGTTCTTTAGCTTATTTCTCACTATCTTGAAGTGCTGAAGAAGAGCAGGGCTTAGCTACAGCCTCTCACTTGACTGTCTTGCCAGCTATGCTTAGTACCATTCACTTGGCGTTTGCTATATATTGTCTTGTATTATTAGATAACTTGTTAGTTGTACATGTCTTCTTTCCCCAACTTAACAGTAAGTTCCACGAGAATGGGGAGTTTTATATATTGTTGTTCACAATTACAAACCCAGTGCTCTTTACAGAAGCAAGACCCATACCAGGTGACTTTTGCCTTTCCTGGTCTGAGTTTCTCTTTCGTGAAAGAAAGATCCCATTGTATGAGGTGGAAATCTCAAGGTCAAGGTCAGTAACAAGGCTCACAGGGAGTGCTGGGGAGTTGCTGTATTCTGGAAGAGCCTCAGAGAAAGTGTCAGAGAATTACCAAGAAGCAAGATAGGAAAGCAGGGAGAAGCCCAGATGGGAAATTCTCCCCTTCTTTTGTACAAGCCTCAGTGCCAGACCATATGGGTGATGGCTTGGGTTGACATTTCTGCCCCATTCTCCATGACCTGTCTATGAAAGGCCCCATATCCCCAACTTAATTCTGGTTGGGGGGGAGGGGATTTGGAAAAAAGGAAAGTTCTTCAAGTCCTGGAGTTTGTCTGCCACATCTTTAATCAGTCTGCAGCTAATTAGCTGCCTCTCCCTAGCTAGGAGGAAAGTCATTAATCATGGCAGGCAAGAGCCATCAGCCTCAGTACCTTTGGGCTTCAGGAAAGCCCCTGGCTCCCTGGGTGGGCCCTGCTAGAGCATTGAGATGGCACAGAGAAGATGTGGGAGGTGTTGACAGGTTTGGCAGCTTTGGGCAAGGACCCCAGCCCCTTCCTGGGCAGGCAAGAAAACAGGCACGTTAGGCAGTGGGTGATCAACTCTTGGAAGGAAGCAAAATGCTAGAGCAAAGGTGATTCAGGGTCCCAGTTCAGTTTTTCCAAGACAGACGAGGGTACCAGAGCTTCCACAAAGCAGAGCTGTGGTGCTCTTCTCTTAGCCCCTCATTGTTTCTTGGTCCAGGGAACCATTGCTTGAGGCACAGTGGAGGAGAATAGGTCAAGAGGATGGGAGAGGGACTCTCTAGAGGCTGAACAGATATCGCAGGAATCCAGACCACTGAGCAGTGTCCAGGCACTCATATCATGGCCCTAGTAAGGACTAGTAGACAAGGCAGGTCTCCTATTCTCCAGATACCCTTATAGTAAGTATACCCTCTGGTGATGACTGGAAAAATAAAGCAGAGCCCATTATCAGTGGCCATGCTCATGACATTTGTAACCTGAAAACTGCTTAACAATCAACTAAACAGAACTCTGGGTAACTGACAAACCAGTGATGGTCCCTGAGAATAGAGAATCAAATATACTGTACCCCTCTCCTCATGGTAAAGAGGTAGGAGACTATTGGAGTAGAATGATGTATATATGCATTGCCAAACATAGGCACTGATGGTAGCATGTGTTTTTACTTAATTGCTTTCCTTTGTTACAAAGGAAGGTTCTGTGGAGGGTAAGAGGTGTGTGTGTGTGGGGGGGAGGTTACCCAGAAATGACTATGATGTAAAGACCAAAAAACCCTAATAAAATGTATTTTTTTTTGGTGGGGCAATGAGGGTTAAGTGACTTGCCCAAGGTCACACAGCTAGTCAGTGTCAAGTGTCTGAGGCCACATCCGAACTCAGGTCCTCCTGAATCCAGGACAAGTGCTTTATCCACTGTGCCACCCAGCTTCCCCCTAAAATATATATTTTTTAAAAGAGAATCAACTGGACAGCTTATCCAGGTGTATGTTACACAAATAAAATGCTAATAATCATGCAACTCTCCTATCCCAAAGGAGACAAATGGCCAAATTAAGGGAAAACTGTTCAGCATGGGGAGGAGGGGGCCTGGGCAACAGGAGGTGTAGAAATCCTTCTGTTACCTCAGTCTATCTCAGCTATATCATGACCCATCACACTCAGCTAGTGCTTAATAACGTTAAACTCACAGCAAGAATGCTCCCATAGAACCAAAAGTTGCTCTGATTTTGGAGGGGGGCACCCTAGTCTTTCTTGTGATAGACTGTCTCTACTCTAGACACACTCCCCTTTTTCTTCCTTCCTTCCTTCCTTTCTTGTGGGGCAAAGAGGGTTAAGTCACACAGCTAGTAAGTGTCAAGTGTCTGAGGCTGGATTTGAACTCAGGTCCTCCTGAATCCAGGGCTAGTGCTTTATTCATTGTGCTACCTAGTTGCCCTCCACACTCCCCTTTTCTTGCCTGGAACTTATACCCCCTTCTTTTTCTTGGAATTTCCCATGCCTGGAACCTTTCTGCTAAAGCCTTTATATGCAACCTCCCCAATTGGTGGCTTTCTGTCTGCAACATTAGAAGTGGGAAATAAATTAGATACACCTGCTAGAGATCCCACTCTTACCTATAAAACAGCTGGCTCTTGTCCACATCACTAAGCTGCCCTGTTGGGTGGGATGGGACCTAGGCATTCTTTTGCTGAGCCAAGAGGAATGATAAGAACCTGACAGAACCTGGGTGCCATTTCTAGAGGAGGGTTCTTTCAGGATCAATGATTCCTTTTCTCTTACTGTATTAGCCTGGAGAACATCTCATCTAGGGCCCAATGTGCACTGAGTTGTATATGTATTCTGTCACCTCTGGCAGTTGTAACCTGGTTGTAACGATGTCTCTTTAGAGACTGAGATCTGGATGTATCTTTTGCCATCAATCTTTCTACATTTGCCCCCTCCTCATGCCCCAAGTCAAGCTCCATGCCTTCCCTTGTGGGAGTTAAAATGTTTCTGTGATGTGCATATCCTTTGATCCAACAAAACCACTGATAGGTTTATATTCCAAAGACATCTCCAAAAAGAGAAAAAGACCTGTTTGTATGAAAATATTTATAGCAGCTCTTTTTGTGATGGCTAAGAATTGGAAATCAAAGGAATGCCCATCAATTAGGGAATGGCTAAACAAGCTGTGGTATATGATTTCAGAAAGGCCTGGAAAGACTGATATGAACTGATGTCTAGTGAAGTGAGCAGAACCAAGAGAACATTGTATACAGAGACAGCAACATTGTTTGATGAACTGTGAATGACTTGACTATTCTCAACAATACAATGATTAAAGACAATCCCAAAGGACTATGGATAAAACATAATATTCATTTCCAAAGAAAAAACTGATAGTGATTGAGCACAGACTGAAACATGCTATTTTTTCTTTCTTTCATTTTTTCTTTTATTCAAGTTTTCTTGCACAAAATGACTAATATAGAAATGTTTTACATAATTGTACATGTATAACCTATATCTAATTGCTTGCCATCTCAGGGAGGGGGGAGGGGAGGGAGGGAAGAAGGGAATAAAAATTGGAACCCAAAGCTATAAACAAAATGTTTATTACTTTAAAAAATGTTCCTGTGATAAAAACTTATCTCTTTGAAGAGAGTATCCCTCATTTTAATTTAGAATTATTTGACTAAAGAAAAGTGACTAAAATGGCCATATTCCAGCAACAAAACTAATGAGCACATACCCCAAAGAAGTAAAAAATAGAAACAAAGGTTCAATATTTAAGAAAATGTTTATAACAATACTCTTTTGGTAGCAATGAACTGGAAACAAAGTGGGCACCAATCAATACAGGAATAAACAAAATTAGGGTATGTGAATGCAGTGGACTATTATGCAATAATTTCTTAGTCATAAATTATAATTAATTCTAGTTAGATAGTTGGAATTAATTATAATGATATCTAGCTGCCTAGATATCTAAGAAATTATGGAGATGAGGAATTATGAGAAACATGGAAAGATTTGTATGACCTGTTACAAAGCAAAATAAGCAGAGCCCAAAAACCCAAAACCAAACCCCAATCCCTATTGGGATTACTATAGCAATGTGAATGACAAGATCAATAAAATGAAGTTGAATTCTGAGTAGTGGAAAGTACCTGGAAAAGAGTTAATGTAACTATACCTCCCCTTACAGCATAGAGGTGGGGGGTTACTAGGGCAGAAAACCATATACTTTGTTGAATATGGTCTCCATATTGGATTTTTGCTCAATTTATTTTCTCTGTCACAAAAGAAGCATTAGTCTGGGGGAGGGTGGGTAGAAAATTACTGTGATGTAAAGGCAAATGATATGAGTGAAACAAATAAAGAAAAAAAAAGAGAAAATATATTCCCTCCCCAAGGCTCTAGTTTTCCTATTATGTTTTAAGATGAGACAGTGTAAGTGTGACTTAGTTTAATGCTACTCAAATGGATATATCATCTCATCATTGCAGATATTCCCTCTAATGAATGAAAGTTTATTAATCTACATGTGTAATGTACATATGCAAATATATCTTATATGGGCAGAGATGGACTCTACCCTTAGTAGAGCTTCTCCAGTATGTTTTCAGTTGCCTACAGTGAAGCAGGGGTAGCTATGGTTCACTGGAAAAAGCACTAGGGCATCAGACTCCAGGAGGGCTTTCTGCCTGGTTGCAGGTGTATTAGATGACAAGAACTCAGAAAAGGGAGAAAAAAATGAGTTATATGGAGAGGAGAGATGGAGTAGAAATAGCCAGAGTCAGTGTCCATGGTGGTCCTGAGGGCATTTCTGAGCAGCTGAAAGCAGAGAATTGCTTGGAGATGGATGTAAGAAAAGAAAGACTGACACAGCTATAGGAACAAGGAGAGACTGAGAGAAGTCTTTTAAGGTTTTTTTTTGTTTCATCAGATTAATTTTTTCTTTGGTAATCTAGAAACAGATGGGATGGGAGTTTTTATTTTATACAACTCTTAGTAAATTGTTCAGCAGTGAAGAGGTATAGTGCACCATTTGCAAAAGCCTGCCTTCCCCCTTTTCATATTTTCATCAAGGATACCCTCAATCCTTGCATAGATCATTCTCATAAAAAATTTTGTAGCAGCAAGAAAGTAGGTATGTGGGTTATTAATATCTCTTTGGCTGTGTCTTTGATAACCATCCAAATAGTAATACCACCCAAAATTTTGGTTGTTATTATTGTCATTTTTAGCCTATTCTTTTAACATCTTTCCATCATTGAAATATCTCAAAAATTGATCCCTCAGTGTATTAAAAATTGGACCATCTCCTATACAGATTCCTTCATATATATTTGATTGGATTTGATCACATTTCCTGACTTCATTATCTTTAGTGCTATTTCTATTTCCTCCTTTATGACATTAGGTACTGAGATGTTAAGGACCAAATGTACTGCTCCTACATGAGAATCAGTCAGTGTAGAATTGCTGATAGGTCTGTTCCACTTTCTTTCTATTTGTTGTTCTACCAGTTTCATCTATAAATCCACTTGGGATGACCTGCCTTATTTCTGCTTCATATCAAGCTTTTTGCAGTTAGTCCATCAGTATACACATATCACTTTCTATCACATTCCTTTTCATTATTTTGTGAGATGATGTTCTTAATTGCCCATCCTCTTCTGCCATGATGCTTTGCATCTCCACTTGGACTCTCATGGCTCCACATTTGGCAGGGAGCTCAAATGTTTCCTGGCTGAGGTTTCTGCGTTCTTTAGGCTTCCTTGCGGTGATTGCATTATATTGGTTCAATTTCTCTAAAGTGTGGCAAAAATAGTCATCAATGTCTTTAATTCATCTGCAGTTTTTCAGAGTCAACAGTTTCCTCAAATAGGTTTAGAACTATTGTAATGGTACACAGTGTCATCTTCTCATGTTTACTTTTTCTTCTCATTTAGCCTCAATTGACTTTTACCCAGAGGTGTTGTGAGACTCAAGTGAAATGATGGATATAAAGCACATTGCAAACCTTAAAGTATGATATAAATGCCTTATTATTATTATTATTGTAATTATTATTATTAGTTACTATTAGCCTATAGTAAGGAGGCCTCTAATCTGGTGGTGATTTAAATTCCCCTAGCCTTTTATTGCATTTAAATTCTTTCAGATTCAGTTTTCCGACTTATAAAATGGGAATAATAATTATACTACCACACAGGGTTGTTATAAATATCAAATGAGATAACATACATAAAGTACTATATAAATACTAGCTTTTTTTTTACTCATAGGGGAAGGGAATAAGCATTTATTAAGCACTTACTATGTATTCTGTTAAACATTCATACAAATAGTATCTCATTTGATCCTCATAACAGCTCTGTGAAGGAGGTGCTATTATTTCCGTATTTTACAGTTGAGGAAACTGAAGTAGACTTTAAGTGACTTGCCCAGGATCATGGAGACTGTAAGTATATGAGGCCAGATTTGAACTCCAGCCTTCCTGACTTAAAGCCCAGTGCTTAATCCATTGTTTTACCAGTTGCCTCATAGTAAGCTTTCAATTCACTAAAATGCCCAGATCATTTTTTAGCCACATCTCTTGATTTTTTAAAAACTCAGGTGTAATACTTTACAGTATTCTATTTGACCCAAAATTCTAGTCTGTTTATATATTTCCGGATCATGTCTCAGTCATCCGCTGTTATCAATTTCTTCCTGCTTTGTTTAGAGCTGATGGGACTTTATATAGCAAGTAGTGTAACCCCTTATTTTACAAATAATGAAACAGTACCAGAGAGTAAAATAATTTGCCTAAGGTCACTAAGTCCCCACTTAAACCAAGGTCCTCTGACCCTAAACAGGATGCTTGGTCCACTATATTATGCAGGGGAGTTACTTAGTGCAACTGTCATTGCTGTAATCCACCTTGTTTTCTCCTGAAGTAAATGAATTCTGATTGTTCCATTCTATTTTTCAAGTACTTGGATCACATTTCTACTTTTTCCAGTTTTTTCCTTCAGAATGCTTTCGTGTTTTATCTTTTGCCTAGAGGCAGCTAGGTAGTATGGTAGACAGAATGCTCAGCTTGGAGTCAGGAAGACAAGTTCAACTCCATCCCTAGACATTTACTAGCTGTGTGACCCTATGCAAGTCACTTTTAACCTCTGTTTACTTCAATATCCTCAAATGTAAAAGAAAAAAACAATGGGGATAATAATAGCATCTACCTTGTAGGGTTGTTGTGAGAGTAAAATGAGATAATAATGGTAAAGCACTTAGCATAGTAGCTGTTATAAAAATGCCTTTTGTCGTCTTTGAAGCTTTTGACACTATTGATCACCCTTGCCTCCTAGATAATGTGACCTACTTGGGGTTTTTTGGTGACACTCTTCCCTCCTGTTTCATCTTCTTTCAGTCTTACCTTTTTTCCTCTGTCTTTTGGGTTGAATCACCATTCATGGTCCAACCTCTATGCATGGTTGCATTGGGTCCTCTTGGCTTATCTCACCATACTCTGAACAATTTTATTTATTCCATGGATTTAGTGATCAAATCTGTGAAGTTGACCCCCAAATATGTATTTCCTCTTCGAATTTTTCTCCCGAGTTCTAATACCATATTTCCAGCTGCTGAGTGGACATCTCCACCCATATGTCTCTTGGCATTTAAAACTCATCATGTCTAAAATGGAACACGTTCTCCTTACCATCAACTCTCCCAACTTTTCTAACTACTCTTTCTGTTGAAATTAGGGTTTTGATCTTCATATGTAAAGAGAGGGAAGTACAGTAGAAAGGATAGTCCATCTGTTGTCTAGGTACCCTCCACAGGCAAAGAACTGATGCTGTGGCTACTGATAGTTTAGGAAGTTTGTATTAATTACAGCAAGAAGCTATCCCATACATTGGCCCAGCTTCCTTTAGTCTGTGTCTAGGATTTTTTAAATGCAAAAGCATCATTTGCTTATACTATTTCACAAACACCACAAATTTGACTCATTTTTCTTCACTTTGAATTTATGCCAGGAAAAATCTCCAGATATGGTTAACTATAGATTATATCTCATTGACCATTAAGATTCATATCTATTTCATCACTTTGAACAAGGAAACACACTCACATTATAGTTTAATATATCCTTAATTGTGTGGAGTAGAAAGAAAATAAAACCCAATATTGAGTCTCTCCAAGAAGTTCCATGCTACTCAGATAAGAGCATCAGATCTCTTCTAGCCTAGTAGTCCAGTTAATGGCTTTGTTCACAGGGTTAGTCTTCTCAAAGAAACCAATAATGATAAGTCTGGATACCTCTACTCCCAGCTCTTGTCTTTAATACCTGTTATCAGGTGAACCCTGAATATTTACATTAGAGAAGCATTCTACCCACCCTCCAGTAAAAAGTCTCAGGTAGAAAGGAAAGGAACTGTCTCACCAACTGGCACTTCAATTCCAGGGGATGCTTGGGATTTCCTGAATTCCTACTGCCATAATGTCATAACATAGTAGGTAGAAAGTTACCTTCATAATCAGTAAGACTGAGGTTAAAGTGGTGCCTCTGATGCATCCTGACTGTATGATCCTGGGCAAGTCATTTAAGGCAAAGCAATAGGAATGTCCATTTTAAACTGGTTATTTGCTGTTGTCTAGAGCAGGGGATGATAGGTATAGAGCTGTGGGGTAGCTAGGTGGCATAGTGGATAAAGCACTGGCCCTGGATTCAGGAGGACCTGAGTTCAAATCCAGCCTCAGACACTTGACACTTACTAGCTGTGTGACCCTGGGCAAGTCACTTAACCCTCATTGCTCCCCCCTCCAAAAAAAAGATAGATATAGAGCTGTAAGGGACATCCGAAGCCACCTAGTCCAAGCCCCTCATTTTATAGATTGAGGAAAATGCCAGAATTTAAGTGACTTGTCCAGAATAATACTGGTAACAAGAGCATAAGTTTGAGTGGCTACTGATCACACTGGTAGAAGTTTCTTTACCAAAACTCCCCTGTACCCTATATCATGGATCTAGCAAAAACAAACAAACAAAACCACCCAATTCCCCAGCGTTTAATAAATGCTCATTGACTTGAATAAAGGAGTGAGGAGAGAAAAGACAGCTTCCTAGCAAAAAGGGGCTACTGTTGTCTTCTTTCTGACCTTGGCAGTAGAGGTTGTGGAACAATCTGTACCCCTGGGGTCATTCCCCTGGATTCCAGCCAGTGCTGCAAGGGCAGAAATGTAATTTAAATATGTACAACTGAAAACCTTTGGGATTGAAAGCTTGAGATGACCATCTGACTGGTGCATGAACCCATGACACCTTGAAAAAAAGACTGACAGAAGCATCCCAAGATCTTAAATTACCCTAACAGATTGGACATTGATCCTCTGGAAAGTTTTGCCCTGAATGGAAAAATCCCAGAGTGGACACATTGCTAACTCTCTCTCTCTGGAAGGGGAACAGAGCTTCCCTGTTTTTTTTTTTGTTGTTGTTGTTGTTTGGGGGGATTCTCCTGTCAGACAGGAGGATCACATGGGCTGTGAGCAGGGCAGGATGCACCCTCTGGATATATTAATAATACCCACTTTATTCACTCCTAATATTCTGATTTAAACTGTTACATAATATGCTTCACAAGTGAACTAAGCAAGCACATAACCAGTGATATAACAAGTGGTTCAAGCTAGTAGGATGGGAGCTAGAGCTAAAATCTGATTATGTAAATCCACATGCAAAACACTTGGACTAACAAGACAAGTGTTACCCACCCACAAAGCTAAGGAAAGAAATATAGCAAGCTCTCTAAGAGTCAGGGAGAGTTTGACTTCCCTAAGCATAGGCCAACTTGGAACTGAAAAAGAGTTGACTGAATTTTTAAAAATCATCACAAATATACAGTATCATCAACATTATGTGTTGATCAACTGTGATAGACTTGATTCTTCTCAGCAATACAATGGTACAAGATAGTTCCAAAGGACTCAGGATGGAAAAGGCTCTCCAAATCCAGAAAAAAAAGAACTGTGGAATATGGATGCAGATTGAACCATATTATTTCTTTTGTTTTTGGTGCTGTTGTTTTTCTTTTTTGAGGTTTATCCTTTTTGCTCTGATTCTTCTCTTATAGCATGACTAAGGCAGAAATATGTTTAATGTTAGTGTACATACATAACCTATATCAGATTGCTTGCTGTCTTGGGGAGGAGGGGAGGGAAGGAAAAAATTTGAAACTAAAAATCTTATAAAAACAAATGTTGAAAACTATCTCTACATGTAACTGGAAAATAATAAAATACTTTCATAATTTAAAAAAATCATCACAAATAAGTCACACAAGACTATTCAAGTGGTAACAAAGGAAGGAGGAGTTTCATTAAGTTCATAAGAAAGGACCCTCTTTCCCAACAGCGATGGGGAGTCTCTACTATACTTAGGCAGAGAGCTTGCAGAGGACCAAGTCTAGAATATGACCGATTCTCCACTGTCAGTTGGTCTTTCAGGGTCACAGGAAGTTCACCTGGAATGACTCCCACTTTTTCCTTTGCCTAAGTTATCCATTCTTTAAAGCTTTTCCTATATAATAGATGCTAATTTCCTCTGATTTTCCCTTTTCCCTCACTCTTAACCGTTCTGACTCTCTTTACCATATGTTTGAACACTTCATTATATGTGACTTGATGTCCATATTCGTTTTCTGGTCAATAAAGTCTTCTTTTGCGTACTCCTTGAAGACAGGGATTTTTTCATCTTCTCTTATGATCACACCCTCTCTTATCCTATAAGCTTCTCAATGAGTACTTGTAGATTGAATGAATAGCCTTAATACAGGCAAGGTGAGTAGCTTGGAGATGATGTTTCAGTGACTTACTTCCTGGGGTCCCTAAGCTGATGTAAATGATGACTAACAAGGAGACACATTTTGCATCTAAGAGAGCTTTCTGCTGATACTGTGGGAGGGCCACTCTCTTTATCCTGAGGGATATGGAAGGAAATGTGGTCCTTAATCTAGAAATCCCCCCCCCCAACCAAATAGGAGTCATTTTCAGAATATCTTAGGAGACACTTACAAAATGACTCATAAAGAAGTATACATTGATACAGAGCAGGAGAATTTAACATAGGTTCCACTGAGTCTTTGATTTTGGGAAGAGGTGAGAAAAAATTATTTTTTAATTTGTATTAAACTCTAACTGGGGGGCGGCTAGGTGGCGCAGTGGATAAAGCACTGGCCCAGGATTCAGGAGGACCTGAGTTCAAATCCGGCCTCAGACACTTGACACTTACCAGCTGTGTGACCCTGGGCAAGTCATTTAACCCCCATTGCCCCGCAAAAAACAAAAACAAACAAACAAAAAAACCCAACTCTAACTGGGATTGGGCATTTCCTTCTTATGTTAGGATTCCAAAGGCTTCTTCACCAAGTTACCCAGGGGATCCATGACTCAAAAAGGTTTTTTTCCCCTTGTAATAAGCATTTTTATTGATAGTTTTGAGTTTCGATATTTATCCCTTCTTTCCTTCCTCCCCTCCTCCCTCCTTGAGGTGGTAAGCAATCAGATATGGGTTATACATGTACAATTATGTAAAACATGAACCATATTAGTCATTTTGTATAAGAAAACTTGAATAAAAGGAAAAAATGAGAGAAAGTGAAAAGTAGCATGCTTCAGTCTGTGTTCAATCAAAATCAGTTCTTTTTTTGGAGGTGGCTGGTATGTTTCATCATTAGTCCTTTGGGATTGTCTTGGGTCATTGTATCATTGAAAATAGTTGTCATGCACAGTTCTTCATCAAACAATATTGCTGCCACTATATACAATGTTCTCTTGTTTCTGCTCACTTCACTATATACCAGTTCATACAAGTCTTTCCAGGCCTTTCTGAAATCATCCTGCTTGTCATTTTTTATAGCATAATAATATTCTATCACCATCATATACCACACTTGCTTAGTCATCCTCCTGTTGATGAGCACTGCTTTGATTTCCAATTCTTAGCTACCACAAAACGAGCTGCCATAAATATTTTCATACAAATAGGTCTTTTTCTCTTTTGGGGGATGTCTTTGGGATAGAAATCTAGAAGTGGTATTGCTGGATCAAAGGGTATGCACAATTCTATAGCCCTTTGGACATAGTTCCAAATTGCTCTCTAGAATGGTTGGATCTTTCCACAGCTCCGCCAACAGTGGATTAGCACCCTAGCATTCCCACATCTCGTGCAACAGCCAATATTTTCTGTTTTTGTTATATTCGCCACTCTGATGGACGGGAAGTGATACCTCAGAGTTGTTTTAATGCGCATTTGTCTGATCAATATCAAAAAGGTTAAGAAGCCCTTATGTAGGACAAGTTGGAACCATAGTATTCTGAGGCTAGACAGCGACTTAGAGATCATCTAGAATCAGAGAATGAACAGATAACAGATTTAGAGGTGGGGGGGATCTTTGGAGTCCAAGTAGTGCCAATGATTCTTAACTCATTGATAGGCTAGCGAAGCCTTTGGACTTCTCAAAATAATATTTTTAAATGCAAAAATATAAAATACACAGAATTACAAAGGAAACCAATTATTGTGAAACATAGTTATCAGAATATTTTTAAAAATAAGCTCATGGAGTTCAAGTTAAGAATCCCTCATGTAGTCTAATCCCTTCATGTTACAAATGAGGAAATTGAGACATGGGTTGAGTAACTTGCCCAATGTCACATGGATAGTATAAGAGGCACCATTAGAACCTGGTATTCTTCTTTCAACTCCAGCCACTCCAAGATCCTCCTTTTTTTTTGTTTTGTTTTTTTGTCATCATTATCCTACCTTATATTATACCAGCATAGCTGATAAAGGAGCCTGGAGGAGGCAATCAGAGAGAATTTAGAGGAGAAAGCCCCAACCCAGGCTCTTTTCAGCTCTTATGACTCAATACCAGTACCTGGCCCAATGGGATCACCCGTTCTCCCACCTGGCACCTCACAGCTCAACTTATATGGTACAAGTAGTCCCCTCTGAGCCTTTCTTTCCAGAGCTAGGTGGCTTGAATGAAACCGTGGATGGGGCACTTTGTCTACATCACAGGTAGAAACAATGGCAGAAGCATCAGACTCAGAGCTGACAGGCAAGTCAAAATTGCTGGCTGAATTGCTTTCAAATAGTGGCCATTTATAAGTTAATGAATGAGAAAATAGGCAAATTACACATACAGATTTTTCCCTAATGAGGGGAAAAGGCATTGTTTACCAATGCTTGTTCCTAATTATCTGTGTACAATGGAATCTCCTTTCAAACACCAGCCCTATTCCACTACACAGCCCACTTAATTTTAACCCTTTCCATGCCCAGGGATCAGCAACTGCCATGATTTAATCAGTGCAAATGACATCAGATATGATGCCTCCCCATCTTATCTGCTTTGCCTCTGTACCCCCAAGGACTCTTCCCATTTGACTTGTAGTTGAAACTTTCTAGGTTTTATTGTCTCCCTCTAGAATGTGAGCACCTTGAGAGTAGGGATTGCCTTTTCTTTTTGTATCCCCAGCACTTAACGCTGTATGTTGGACATAGTAGGCTAAAGAAATAAATCAGTATAATTGATGTATTTAATTAGAATTCCTTTATACTAGTTTAATGTGGCTGACGGATACCTAGATGAATTCACAGAATGCCTGTTCAGAAAGGTCAACACCAGGATTGCAAGAAGGAGTATTAGAAGGGGCAGCTAGGTGGCACTGTGGATAGAATACTGGTCTTGAAGTCAGGAGGACCTCAGTTCAAATCCAGTCTCAGACACTTACTAGCTGTTTGACCCTGGGCAAATCACTTAACCCTAACTGCAAGAAGTGTTAAGTCTAACATAGGACAAAGCAAATCAATACATAGAAATAGATTTGCAAAATTCTGATTTCTGCCTGATTAAATGAGAAAACATTTTTGGAGGGCCAGGCAATGAGGGTTAAGTGACTTGCCCAGGGTCACACGGCTGGCAAATGTCAAGTGTCTGAGTCTGGATTTGAACTCAGGTCTTCCTGAAACCAGGGCCAGTGCTTTATCCACTGCACCACCTAGCTGCCTGAGATAACATTTTAAAAGCACATAGCAGGCACTATAAGTGGTTCTGAGTGTAATCATAAGTGGATGACAAAAGGGGGAGGGACTCGCACCTAGAGGTCTGTGACATAATAACAAAAATAGCTAACATTTATATAGCACTAATTTTGTGCTAAGCACCCTATAATTGCTATTTCACTTGATCCTCACAACAACCCTGGGAGTTAGGAGCTATTATTATCTCCATTTTCAGATGAGGAAACTGAGGCATACAGAGGTCTGCCCAGGGTCACACAGATAGGAAGTGTCTGAGACTGGATTTGAACTCAGGTTTCTCTGATTTTGGGCCCACCACTCTATTCATTGGTTTCACTCCAGTGGAAAGAACTCTGGATTTGAATACAGAAGATCTGAAATGGAATCCCAACCCTGATATATACCATCTCTATGTCCTTGGAAAAGTCTTGTGACCTCTCTGGGCCTCAGTTTCCCCATCTATAAAATGAAGCAGTTGAACCAGTTTACTTTAAGTTTCCTTTCAGTTCTCTGTGATGAATTCTAGAATATTCAGGGGAGTTTAGGAGAAAGGGCTTACTATCCTTATTTTAGAAAACCAAGAATCCTATGCTCTATCCACCGTGCTATCTAAGAAAGCATGGGAAGATTTGCATGAACTGATTCAAAGTGGAGTAAACAGAAGAAGGAAAGCAAAATATACAATGAACTATCATAATGTAAATGGAAAGAATAACCAGAACAGCAATTAAAAACAAAATAAAGGGGGCAGCTATGTGGTGCAGTAGATAAAGCACTGGCCCTGGATTCAGGAGGACCTGAGTTCAAATCTGGCCTCAGACACTTGACACTTACTAGCTGGGTGACCCTGGGCAAGTCACTTAGCCCCCATTGCCCCACAAAAAAAGAATTGGTTTCTTAAAATCAAAATAAATCTGAATATTGTGTAACTAAAATGATCAAGCTTGGCCCCAAATAAGGGAGAAGAAATTTCTCTTCCTTTCCTTCTTCACAGAGATGGGATACTGGTTGTAGAATACTTCATATACTGTCAGACTGGATTATGTTGGTTAGTTGTGTTGAATTGTATCCCCCCCCAACCCCCAGCCCCCCCCCCATTGTTACAAGGGATGACTCTTTGAGGAGTAAAGGTGGTTTAAAAACAAATTAATAAAAACTTTAAAAAATAATTAAATTTAGACCCCCCTCAATAAAATAAGATCATTTTTAATGGAAAATAATAAAAATAAAGTTCTTCAGCAAAATTTCAAAAATAAAGTTATTCTACGCTCTTTTAAAAAAGGGATAACATTTCCTGGCCATATTCATGCAAGGAGTCCCATTCCACCAAATTTCGGTGGTGACCAGGAAACCTGGAGGGATTTTGGTCTTACAATCTGGCTACCCAGCTTCAACTTTTCAGAGAAGGTCATACCTTCTTTGGAATGCTCTACCAGAAGACTCCAGATCTCTGGGGAAAGCTCTATGTAGGCAAGAGACATCTGGAGAAAGCTGGTCTTTCTAAGTTTCCTTCCTGCTCTTGACTGACTACGGGGAGATGAACTGTCTTCCAGATCATATGCTTTTGCTAGGACGATCTGTAGTGGATAGAACAATAGAATGTTTTCCGGGTTACCTCATTGAGTTTCTAGTGTGGGACTCAGACGGAAATTAGCAGTCGTCCAACCCAACCCCAGCATTTTACAACTATAGCAACAGAGAGAAGGAGCTTGTTCTGCTTCACAACAAGTTGGCATCACAGAGGGAACTAGAACCCCAGATTACCCAGTAGTGTTTTTTTTCTTTTACATTACAAGGAGGACATTCAGGTTTCCATTATTGTTCTAATTCCCTGAGTGAGTCCAGAACTCTAAAGGGGGAGAAAGCCAGCTCCTTTCTAACGTGTGCCCCTGATGCCAACTCAAATCTAGTCCTTGAGAGAACGAGAGTAGGATTACAAGTTTGTCCCCTCATCTAGGAACTTCCTGTCTGTTTTTCTTTATTTCTCTCCATCTGCCTGCAGCTGGGCATGCTCCATCGATTGATCTCCATGGTGGAGATCAATGGAAGAGAAGGCTTCTCAAAGACATCAAACTTTAATTTACTCCTTATATTTTTATCACCACCAAAGACACAGCACATCTTGTAGACTATGATAAAGGCTCTGTTCTGGATAAGGGATGGGGAGTGCCTCTCTGGGGTTAAGGAGACTTTATGTTTACTACTTGAAAGATTAATGGGTCACTCAAGCATCCCCATCTCATACATTTTTATGACAGTGTAGGGGAGTAAATGTGATGTATGCTCAAGGGAGAATGATAGGTTTAAATGTCTAACAGATGCTCTTTGGAGGCTTGGGATGGCTTAAGTGTAGCTCCCATTTAGCACTTACCCTGCTCATCCTCGCAATTTACAGTGAGGGGCCTTTTCTTTATTGCTGTTTGTGCAGAAAGACAAAGAGGAAGGAGCTGGCCAATATTGTTCAGGTAGAGGTTGGACTAGATGACCCTGAAGGCTCATCCAACTTTGAGATTCAGTGATTCTGTGTTAGAGATAGCATCCCATGTCAAGGGAGCTGGAGCCCTAGGTAGATCGCCATGAGCTCCAAGAAAAATTAACTTAGAAAATTGTTTGGTTTTTTGTCTTGCTTTGTTTTGTTTTGGTTTTTTAGTGAGGCAATGGGGGTTAAGTGACTTGCCCAGGGTCACACAGCTAGTAAGTGTTAAGTGTCTGAGGCCGGATTTGAACTCAGGTCCTCCTGACTCCAGGGCCGGTGCTCTAGAAAATTGTTTTAAAGAATTGGCTTGTTTCTTTTGACTCTTTAATAACTATCTTCTGTTGGAATCTCAGAAGCCCAGAATTCAACAAGCATTAATTAAGTGCCTGCTAAGTACCAGGTACTGGGAATATAAATGTCAGCATGTACATGGGTGACCATCCCAAATCTCATTCACATTAATGAATCAGCTCCCCAGAAAGTGACCACTACAATTCCCCTTGGGGCTCTACCCTTAGGGGTGAGAAATGGTTATCTAACGCTATTGCTCATGATCCCCAACTTGCTTGCCTCCCACTATTATTATACAAGTATCCCTTCCACACCATGACTTTTCTCATCAGTTTTGACATATCTCGGGTGAGCATAAGAAATTAAATAGGAGGGGGCAGCTAGGTGGCACAATGGATAAAGCACCGGCCCTGGATTCAGGAGAACCTGAATTCAAGTCTGGCCTCGGACACTTGACACTTACTAGCTGTGTGACTCTGGGCAAGTCACTTAACCCTCAGTGCCTTGCAAAAAAAAAAAAAAAGGAAAAAGAAAACAAAAGAAATTAAATGGGAATTTGGGGAGAGTTTTGCAGAAGCTGCAGATGACAAAGTCCAGCAGACAACACAGAACCTATCAACAAATACTTAGCCCAAATTTGACAATAAGGTTCTGTAAACACCCCATAAAAGACAAAGAAAAAGAAAAAATTCAGACTTCTTTGGTATAAAGGGAGGACCAACTGGATTCAGGAGGACCTGAGTTCAAATCCAATCTCAGACACTTGACACTTACTAGCTGTGTGAACCTGGGCAAGTCACTTAACCCTCATTGCCCTGCAAAAAATAAAATAAAACATAAAATAAAAACAAAAGGAGAGCCAAATTTTTTTGCATGGTTTTTCCAGATTGCTGGGGTGCTGTATTCCTAATCCCCATGATGTGGAAGGAATAACTCTGTTGCTTATCAATTACTGGGTTAGTTTAATTAGCTTATGGAAAGGGATATTTACTGTGGTAGTACAGTGAGAAAAAATTATTTTTGAGAAAAATTATTTTTAAATATTTCTCCAAAAATCACTCTCCCACCAAATACATACAGAGTTCAGGAGAAAGTAAGCTCAAGATCATAAAGCAAATATGGTGAAAGGGTAACTTACAGTTCCTATATCCTGGAAGTCCTTTTCTCCCTTTCATGGAATGCCTGAGAAGATCCCTTTGGGCCGGGCATAGCTCCTGAGATATAGGTGGAGATCTCAAACAGAAAATGATGAGCTCTTAAGCCTACTTCTTCATATCCCCAAATCAATCCCAGACAAAGGAAGGGAGTTTGCACAACGAATGGCATGGGTTAATTTAAACATTAGGGAGCAGCTGGGAGTAAAAGCTTATGGTATTATCAGTAAGTAACCTACCTACCAGCTGGCCCTAAAAGAAATGTTGTCTTAGGTTAAGCCTGGTGTGTGTGTTGGGGTCGGGGGGGATGGCGAATCATAGACTATTAGAGTTGGGAGGGAGCCCTTGACTTTGGCCAAGAGCTCCTTCTCATGGCATTCCCAACAAGTGGACAGCTAGAGGAAGACCTTCGGAGATGGGAAATACTACTTTCTGAGGCAGCCTGCTCCATTTTGGGGTGACTTTAATTATTTAGATGTTTCCCTTTATACAGAGCCAAAATTTGCCTCCCTTTTTTCCATCTACTAATCCCAGTTCTGTCCTCTGGGGCCAAGGAAGCTACATTCAATTTTTCCATATTTTAGGCTTTCAAATACTCGAAGACAACAATCGTACATCTCACCCCTAATTTTCTCCTTTTCAATTTGCTCAATGGATCCTTATGTAGCATGTTTTAAGTCTCTTTGACATCCTGTTTGCCCTCCTCTGGACACATTCCAGCTTTGTAAAGTCCTTTATGCTTCTTTTTCTCAGGATTGGGGTGAGGAGGGGTCATGGGAGACCGCCAGTAGAAATGAGCACTGTTTTTTGTTAATCATTCTCTCATCACTGTGTTATTTCCAATAGGAAGTCCTAGTCCTGAGTATTGTGTCTGATTCTGTATGCCATATGTTAGGAAGGACATCGAATAGAAATAAAGATAAGGATAAGGATAAGGATAAGGATAAGGATGAGGCCATTGGGCAAGGATAAGGTTTTTTTCAAGTCCTGCTCCAGTGCTAGATGACCCCATGTTCTGGAAGGTTATGCCTGTGGACCATCAGATCTAATAGGTTCTACCTTGCTAAAAAGGATTAGAGTGTGGACCCAGCAGTAGAATATGTCTACTTTCTGAGGAGGGACAGGATCATTACCTGTAAATTGCCCACTTCGGTGATGAATTCTTTGGCAATGAAGAATGTGAAATGGCCATCAATCCCCTTCTGCTTCTGAAATGATGGTGATGGAGTTTTTGAAAAAGCATTCACCTCAATGTTGAAAAGGGGGCATAGAGTGCTAAGAACAACCCAGCTTTTAGACTGCCTAGAAGCATTAATTTAATTGTGGGTACTCTAAATGTAAAATTCTTGTGCAGTGACCAATGAATGGACATTCTACTGGAAGAACTAAATTATTTGCTCTGCATGTTCTTTTTATAAATGAAGCTAGAAGACAAACGAAGGTGTAGCTAAGTGGAAGACTGGCTCACAGGTTCTCCTTAGAGAGGCAAAGGAGTTGACTGAATTGCTTTTATTGTGAAATCAAAGGCAACCAGAAACTTTATTTTGTGGTTTACTTAGTCACCTCATATTGCATGCAGCATTTGTGATAAACACTATAATAAGACCACTATGAAGATCACTGTCAATTTCTGTGCCATTATATATTGCTGAAGAAGAGGAGACAGAGAAACTGTATGAAGAATTGATATGACCCTCTGGATTAAATCGACACATACTTTAGCACTTGATTTCAACATAAATCTGGGCAAAAAAGATGCTGGTGAAAATATATTGGAATGCATGCTTCTAGAGAAAGAAAATAGAAAGTCAGTTCTTATAGACTATGCATAGACTTCCTGGCTATATGACATGGAATTTTAAAGAAGAAAGGCAGGATCCACTGGACATGGTGAGCAGTAGACATAATCACCAAAATGTTACTGATTATATTATCACAGGAAGTTACTGGCTACTAATAATGGAGGAGTCATTTTCAAATAAATTATCTGTGTACAGTCAGAACACCAACTTGTAGAGCAAAAATCAAAGTTAATATCAAATTAGAAGAAATAATACAGTTGTCACATTGCGACTTTCCCCATTGTGGTTCTGATATATCACAGATTGGTGTTAATGAGTCTACCATAAGGGATATCAAGAAAAAAAGAGAAGGAAACCTGTGACACTATTGTGGCAGATACACCAACAACTGCAAATCATTCGCATAAACTGCATATCCCTTTCATGTAAAAAGTACAATGCATAGAAAGTACAATGTGTAGCAAGTGTAACATTCTTCTGGGTGTAGGATGTTATTTTTTAAAAAGGCATTCTGGGGCAGCTAGGTGGCGCAGTGGATAGAGCATGGGCCCTGGAGTCAGGAGGACCTAAGTTCAAATCCAGCCTCAGACACTTTGACACTTACTAGCTGTGTGACCCTGGGCAAGTCACTTAACCCCAATTGCCTCACAAAACAAACAAACAAAAAAAGGCATTCTGGTAGACTCTAGAATCATATGAGAAAAGCCTCAGTCCTTATAAGATTTCCTAAAGGAAAATGAAGGTGAAGGGTCTACCCCTATGGATTTTCAAATCAGTAAAGGTTGGTCTGAAAAAAATTTTAAACAGTTTATTCTATGCAATGTAAAAGGAACAGGAGGGGCAGCATCTGCCGATTAAGAGGCAACTAGGAAGTTTCCTGAAACTTTAAAGAAACTGATTGGAGAAAGTCTACAAGCCAGAAGAGATATTCAATGCTGACAAAACTGCCCTATATTGGGAAAAAAAATGCCTCAGAGGACATGCATCAGCCAAGAAGAGAAGTGAGCCCCATATTTTTAAGGCTCAAGGGATAGGGTGACCCTGCTCTTTTGTGCCAATGTCATAGGGTTCATAATAAAGACAGCCCCAATATATAAAGATGCTAATAACCCTCACACTTTGTTTTGTTTTTGTTTTTTGTTTGCAGGCAATGAGGGTTAAGTGACTTGCCCAGGGTCACACAGCTAGAAAGTGTCAAGTGTCTGAGGTTGGATTTGAACTCAGGTCCTCCTGACTCCAAGGCCAATGCTTTATCCACTGTGCCACCTAGCTGCCCCAACCCTCACACATTTAAAGGGAAGGACAAGTACCAGCTGCCTATCTTCTGGATGTTCAATAAGAAAGCATGGACTACCAAAGTGATTTTCCTTGACTGGTTCCATCCATTGTGACAGAGATTAGAAAATACTTTGCTAGCAAGGGATTACCATTTAAGGTGTTATTGCTTCTGCACAATGCCCCTGGCCACGTGGAACCCCATGAATTCCACATTGAAGGTGTTGAAGTCATCTTTTATTCTCCTCAAATTTGTTTCATTAAAATTTTTTTATAGTCATTTCATATTTTTAAATACAGTATTTTTACTTAAGACTGACTTACATGTATCCCATGACCAAATTCTTAACCCAAATTTTACAATAAGGTATAGAAAACACCCCATAAAAGAAAAAAGTAAAAATTCAGACTTCTGGTACAAAGGGAGGACCAAAATTTTTAATAATACTCTTTTTTTTTCCTTTGGCAGGGCAATGAGGGTTAAGTGATTTGCCCAGGGTCACACAGCTAGTAAGTAACAAGTGTTTGAGGCCGGATTTGAACTCAGGTCCTCCTGAAACCAGGGCTGGTGCTCTATCCACTGCACCACCTAGCTGCCCAGGACCAAAGTTTTTTATGCAGATTTTCCAGATCTTTGGGGGTGCTACACCCTAATCCCCATGATGTAGAAGGGATAACTATATAAATGAAGAGGCATGACATGCAGCTGAAGTCATAATACCATGACCTATTAAAAAAGCTTCCCCCCCCAATGAGAAACAGATGAAAGGACAGATAACTGACACAGAGTATTACCACTTCTTTTATCATAATAAGAAGACAAAAAGAACTTAAAAATTGCTAAGTGGCATCATTTTGCCACCAAATAGAGGACCAGACTTGGAGACAGGAAACCCTGAGTTCAAATTCAGCTGCAGATACTCAGTATCTGCATTACCTGCAAGTCATTTAATCTCTACCTGTCTCAGATTCCTAATTTTTTTTCCTGAAAAAAGTATTTTATTTTTTCCAGTTACATGTAAAAACAGTTCTCAACATTTGCCTATACAAGCCTTCCAATTTCAGATTTTTCTCTCTCCCTCCCCTCCCTCCCCCGTCCCCTAGACAGCAGGCAATCTGACATAGGTTATATATATATATATATATATATATATATATATATATATATATAATAACATTAAACGTATTTCTGCATTAGTCATATTATAAGAGAAGAATCAGAGCAATGAGGAAAAACCTCAAAATAGAAAAACAACAAAATAGAAAAACAACAGTACCAAAAGCAAAAGAAATAGTATGGTTCAATCAGCATCTCTACTCCACAGTTATTTTTTTTCTGGATTTGGAGATCCCCTTTCATCATGAGTTCCCTGGAACTCTTCTGTACCATTGCATTGGTGAGAAGAATCTAGTCCATCACAGTAGATCAACACACAATGTTGATGATACTGTGTACAATGTTCTTCTGGTTCTGCTCATCTCACTCATCATCAGTTCATGCAAGTCCTTCCGGGTTTCTCTGAACTTCTCCTGCTCATTGTTTCTTACAGCACAATAGAATTCCATTACATTCATATACCACAACTTGTTCAGCCATTCCCCAATTGATGGGCAACCCCTCAATTTCCAATTCCTTGCCACCATGAAAAGAGCTTAGCTTCCTAATTTTAAAAATGAGGTTAATAGTAGCATCTATTTCCCAATATTGTTGTTAAAATAAAATGAAATAATATTTATAATGTGTTGTGCAAACTTTAAGGTTCTATACAAATGCTACTTATTATTATTATTATTATTATTATTACTCAGCAAATGTTTGACCTCTTTATGCATTGGAGAGATATGATAGCTAAAAACACAGCAGTTAAAGTAATTTAGACCATTTAAAAATATTAGACCCATTTTAAAAATCCTATGGAAGAGAATGGTGAAAGATTATGAAAGATATCGCCATATAAAAGAGTGAGAAACAATGGAGTGGAAAGCAAATTTACAGAAAGCTTGACAAGAGACAAAACTAAATTAAATTATCCCAAGGCCATTTAAGGTTGAAACAGCAAGAAGAACACAGATAGAAATTGGAAAAGATCTGTGAAAATATTTCCAACAAATTATTTTCTTCCATCAATGACAACAGAACCACCACAATTATACTCTCATATCATTTTATCAGAGTTGTGCTGAATGAGGGAGCAGAAATCATTGTTGTTATTGTTGTTGTTGCTGCTGTTGTTATTGTTGGTCCTTCATTCTTCAAGAGGATCGTGACATTGGGGTGATGTCATGACTTGCACTGAATTGTATTTAAGTGAGGGAAAGCTGTGCAAAGTCACCAACCTCACTCTCTCCTCCAGAGCCATCTGGGTCCAGTGGCAAGAATATATCAGGATGACTGGAGATGGCCCCGGATGTTTAAGGCAATTGGGATTAAGTGAGTTTCCCAGGGTCACATAGCTGGTAAATGTCTGAGTTGAGATTTGAATTCATGTCCTGAAGTTAGGACTTCTATCCACTGTGCCACCTAGTTACCCCATCAGAAAAGGTACTAAATGAATAGATCTGGTAGACTCTACTGTGTATATACAGGAAAGAAGGCAAGGAAATCCACACCAGAAG